>NW_027459762.1:0-102428 GCF_025594145.1 Primulina tabacum | reverse complement strand
TGTGTTTCCATTATTTCCTTGCACGCAGATACCAAAGAAGGATGTGAAACAAATAGCAGAATTTTACCTGCCCACATACAAGTGAAGCTTATCGCCATCCCCAAGAATCAACTAAATGGCATATCTCAAACGGAGGCACAATGCTCGATTAATCGTGGGAGAGAAGAAAAACCGGAAGTCATGGAGATGAAATAGACTCAATAAAGTTTTAAGTATTGATGGAAACATAATAAACAGGTATTGATGGAAATTAATCCAGATTTGAAATATCCATACATGTCCTCCTTATGGTAAAATTTTACGTATGTAATGTCTTTTGATTTATACTGGCAACGTGACAATTATAGATAATTTCACAATTGTGAAAAAATGCCCATTTCCCATCCGTATACATTTATAGATATATCTATAGAAAATTAATATTTCAAAATTAATATATGTGATGGAGTTTTGCCAAACTCCACCACTCTTGGAGGATGTTGCAAATTAATTTGCAGCGTTTGCCAAAATGGACAGAGGACGCTAGCCTTTTAATTTTTTAATCATTATTATTTTTATAAAACTTTGAAACATCTCTCGTTTTTTAAAAAAGGACTTATGACAACAAAAAAAAATGAGAGTTGAAGATTTCGATAATTTAAAAGATATCCTTAAAATAGTGGATCAATCATTTTTTTAAAAATTCTTTATTTATAAAATCTGATGTAATTTACCTTTTTTAAAAAAATTATTTTAAACAATTTTAAATATACGTTGATTTATTTTTAAAAAATAAAAAATTTGTGCATGTGTGTCCATCACCTTTAAAAAATAAAATAAAGTTAACCAACACATATTTAAATAAATAAAAAATACTTTGATTCATAAAACATTCCATCATTTTAAGGCGATCTATCTTTCAAATTATCGAACTTAAACTTCAACTCTCATTTTTGAAATGTGGTCTCATGTTTCATGTTTTTAAATAAGAGATGTGTCCAAGTTCTAAAAGAATAAATGAAAAAAATTTTAAAAAAATTTGTTAGTTTAGTTTTCAAAAAAATAAATAAAGGTGCATGTGTATTGGTCCGATTATTTTTATTTTATTTTTACTAGTAATGTTGTTAATAAAAAAATAATGATAGTTGGAATATGCAAATTCTTGAATTTTCGTATGAAAAATCTTGAATTTGTGCTCTTTTTATTTTTGTAAAACAAATTATTTATTCATTTTAATATACGTTGATTTAGTTTTCAAAAAAATTAAAGGAAGTGTGTGTTTCGATCAACTTATTTTTTATTTTTAAAAACTAATGAATTTGAGTTCAAACTTCCAATTTTTGCATGTGGATTAATTTGAAACATAGATAGGAATGACAACTTTCCCACGGGTTTGGGGCCCCGCGGGGAAAGCCTGAAACGGGGATGAGGATCCCGAATTTTTCGGGTTTGGGTTCGGGTTCGGAGATTTAAAAAAATCCCCGATGTAATTCGAGCGGGTATGAGATTACTATCCTCATCTCCGAAATCCCCGAACCCGCCCCGAAAATAATATCAATAATAAAATAATAGTATTATTAATATTAATAATATAATAATATTTTAAAATATTAATAATCTTATTATTATTAATATTGATATTGATATTAATATTAATATTAATATTATCTCTAATAATAATAGATAATAATAAGTTTTGATTTGAGAAAAATCTCCAAATTCGTCATCGTCTTACCATAATAATATTTTTGAAACGGGGATAGGGCGGGGATGAGAATTTGATCCCTGAAGTTTCGGGTTTGGGGATTCCCCGAACCCGAAAAAGCGGGGATTGAGACGGATTGAGACGGATAGGGGGTGATGATGGAATTCGGGGATGGGGGTGGGGATGGGGATGGCAAACCCGTCCCGGTCCATTGCCATCCCTAAACATAGATCATCTTAAAATGGTGAACCAGTCAAATATTTAAAAAAAAACCATATTTTTAAAATATTAAGCTATTTATCTTCCGAAAAAATTTATATTCTTTCAATTTTTTTTAAATTTCTTTTATTTATTTTAATATGTGTTGGTTTAATTTTCAAAATATTAAAAGAAAGTATGTGTGTGTAGGTCTACTTATTTTTTATTTTAATTTTTTTCTAATAATAATAATAATAATGATAATAAATATTTTTTTAAAATATAAAAGAACACAAATTTAAGAGTTTTTCGTACAAAAATTCAAGAATTTGCATATTCCAACTATTATTATTATGATAATTATTACTAAAATAAAATTAAAATAAGCGGATCCATACACATACACTTTTCTTTACTTTTTCGAAAACTAACCAACGCATTTTTTAAGAGTAAGTCTCTTATGAGACGGTTTCACGAATCTTTATCTGTGAGACGGGTCAACCCTACCGATATTCAAATAAAAGTAATACTCTTAGCAAAAAATAATACTTTCTCATGATGACCCAAATAAGAGACCCGTCTCACAAAATGCGATCCGTAAGACTGTCTCACACAAGTTTTTGCTTTTTTTCAATTGTTCTTCATCTATTATTGTTTTTTTTAGAACTAACGTCACACGTCTCTTATTTTAAAAATAAGATGTCAGGATCAAGATAGGAAATTTAGAGGAGGTGAATAAATTTTCTTTCATAGCTTTATTGTGTTAACAATGCTGAAACTTTCTTCGTATCATACGAGTATCCACTGTGCGGAAGAAGACTTATTGAAACTGATTTGAACAAAAGCCTATTTAGTTGGATGGTTAATAAAAGGTAGACTGAATGATAAACGAACGCATAGATGCTTATGGATGTTCGGAGAATTTAATACTCCTACGTCTTCTCTCCATTTCTTGATTTTATAATAATTGGAATTTTTATATTTAAAAATTTAACATAAACTTTTCTTATAGACCAGATATATAAATTAATGGGAACCGTAGTAGCCAGTAATTTATAATAAATTAGTGTTCCATGGCACATGATACATGTCATATTAATTTTTTTCTTTGATAATTTGGTGTAAAATACATATATTATTTTATTAGAATATGATATTTATAGATTACTGATTAGATAAAATTTACTAAGATTTTGAATTTTTAGATAAATTATAGATAAATTGGAGAAAAATCCGAAAAAATAGAGAGACATATAAAAATTACTAATAAACGTACACCAACAAAATTAACTAACAAATATTACGAATAAAAAATGTAAAAAACTTTTGTACCACATCAACATATCAAATTTAGTTAATATGATACGTTAAAGTATAATAATATATATAATATAGATTATGACTTAGACAGCAAAATGCATGCAGCTCTCTTGGGTGGCATGGATTTCAGGGAATGTGTCCTAACTAAAACGTAATTTGACCAACGATTAATGATATCCGGCCTATTCTATAACAAATAAACAAATATATACACCATTCATACATATATGTTAATTTCCCTGATGCAACGATTATATATATATATATATATATATTAATGCAAAAAAAATTAATTTGATTAAAACAATATGGCTTAATTTTATTTATATTATATGAAAAAAACAATTTATAGCAATTACTACAAACTAAGCTACTATAAATATGTTTGTCTCTGCATATGCACACTCCTACCCAAAGTGTGCTTCTTGTTCTCAATCTTTTCAGGAAAAATGAATACAAAAATGGAGGTTGCACAAGGGGACGAGGCTTCTTTCTTATTCGCCATGCAACTAGCCTCTTTTTCAGTGCTACCTAATGTCCTCAAAGTGGCGCTGGAGCTCGACCTCCTTGAACTCATGAAGAATAAGGGGCCCGACGCCTTTATTTCACCAAGAGAACTCGCCGCGAAAATTCCCACCAACAATCCAGAGGCGCATAACATGGTGGACAGAATCCTCCGCCTGCTTGCGAGCTATTCTATTTTAAATTGTCGAGTGAAAACCCTGCCTGATGGCGGCGTTGAGCGGCTGTATTCCTTGGCTCCGGTCTGCAAGTTCTACACCAAGAATGATGATGGAGTTTCTCTAGCCCCTTTGTTGATCATGAGCCTAGACAGGGTTTACTTGGAGACTTGGCAAGTATCAACTACATTCCAACCTCTACACGTACTATATGTGTGCATGTGTAATCATTTAATTGTATGTGTAGGTACCACCTGAAAGATGCAATTCTCGAGGGGGGACTTCCTGTTGAAAAAGTATATAAAATGAGCACATTCGAGTATCACGCCACAGATCCAAGATTTAACAAGGGTTTTAATATAGCAATGTCCAATTTTTCGACAATGTTGATGAAAAGAATTGTAGATACGTACGAGGGATTCAAGGGTCTGAGGACTTTGGTCGATGTTGGAGGTGGAATCGGTGGTTCCCTGCGCATGATCCTATCCAAGAATCCAACTATAAAGGGCATTAATTTTGATTTGCCCCACGTTATTCGAGACGCACCATCTTTTGCAAGTATGTGAAATATTTGTGTTGGTTCTTTGTAATGTATTTTAAATCGGTTCCATTGAAATATTTGTGTTTGGAGCTCGCTTTTTAATTTAATTTGATGGTTTACGTGAAACTTAAACTTGGCCGACCTTTTTGTATTGATCAGGCATGGAGCACATGGGGGAGACATGTTCGTTAGTGTTCCGAAAGGCGAAGCCATTATCATGAAGGTGAAATTGTTTTCATCATATAATATATGTGCGTGTTTGTGTATGTATATGTATAGTATATTCATCATTTTGTTAGCCTTCTAAATTGTTCAGCAATAATGATAATAATAATAAATGCTACACCTAAGTCATGTATGTGGAAGCGTGACTATAAAATAAACCTTTATAACAACTACTTTATATATGTTATTGTCTTTACGAAATGCTTAACTGATGCTATTATAGAATTCATTGTAAACATCGCCAGCTCTTTTTTTTTCCTTTTCAATGTGGCAATATAGTGGCATTATAAGAAAAATATATTTTATTCAATACATATAATTAAACCGTTGTTCACGTTAGTTTTCCACCCGTTTTAAAAAAAGGAATGCTTTTTCATAATTTTGATTCCCAATAGTTTCTTACAACTTTGTAATAATATTTTTATGATTATTTTCTTATTAGACTGATTCAATTCTTTTTTTACCGAATCCACAGTGGATTCTTCATGACTGGAGCGATACGAATTGCATAAAAATACTGAAGAGATGCCATGAAGCACTTCCAAATAACGGAAAAATCATCGTTGTGGAGCATATCCTTTCAGAGACCCCAGCAGAAGATTTTAAATGTAATTTGCAATCTGACATGGTTATGCTAGCATTTAGTCCCGGTGGTAAGGAGAGGACAGAAAATGAATTTCATGCATTGGCGAAGCAAGCAGGATTCAAAGAATCTCGAACAGTTTGTTGTGTTCTCCCACTCTGGATCATGGAGTTTTATAAATAAATATAAAAAGAAATATTGAGTAGCTAAAGATAATTACCGTTTTATAATAAAACTTTAGGCTTGCTATGACTTTTCTCCTAAAGATAATTACCGTTTTATAATAAAACTTTAGGCTTGCTACGACCCTTTTCTCTTTTACTCCTGTTAACATGCAAAAACTAATGGATAAATAATTGACGGCGTGTACACTGTGCTGGTGTTAAATAATGATCAATCTAGCTTATTGATCTCCCCTTAAATTCATTATGTATTTTGAATCGCATGCATATCGGCGATAAGTTCAACTTGAAGAATAAATTATATTTAGCTTCATCTAATGCCCGCCAGTTGTTTATTTATGCAATAAATTAAGACCAATATCTTTTTATTTTCCTAATAACAAAAATAATGTAAACAAAAATTATGACTAATTTCAACTGCATATATAATTAAAATCGGATTTAAGTTATTGCAATTGCATAAAAGCGTCCACTGTAAGTAGGCGTCTCTTCCTTACTTACACATATTAGGATAATGTATTATTTCAAATTATTGCAATAATAATTATTAATCTTTAACAAGTGTTTGTTCCTAGACCGAAAGGTCATGGACTCTCTCGCCTTTATGGTATGACTCCCCTGACCAATTTTCCTGTTATACAGATTCTACTTCATAACAATAGCATAATCAGACATTTTCTCACTTCAAATATCTTTTCCTTATGGATCTAGCATCTTTAATTTATCTTTTGATTATATGCTTCCTCAGTTTCTTTGCTGATCCAATAATGGTTTTAAATCTGAGAAATTCGCATTCGTAAAGACCATAGGGTGAAACAAATCTTTACCAATGACCATGTTTTTTTTTTTTTGTGGCATGTGAGAATCATCTTGTTGATTTTCTCTTGAAAAATATTCTTAAAAGTACAATAAACTAGAGTGACATGATTAAACGAATCATAATGCTTATATTATATTTTCTTTTCGACTCCTCTTTGAATGTTTGTACCCCATGACATATGTTTCAATATTTACTATATGAAAGCCGGCCACTATTAGTCACATCTTTGTATAATCAGGATGATAAAGACGATTAGTAACAACATGCATATGGTTCCTTGATTGCTTTTCATTTCCAATGTCGTTCCCTAGCACATTGATTGATTCATCTTACCAGGCATCTCATCCCTTCTTTCATTGTGTTGTGAACCCTTCCTCTTGTTTGAGGAGCATAAATTTTTTGGTTGTGAAGTACACCAACCTTTAAAATCCTTGAACATGGTTATATATGGATTTTTTTTGTTACTCCCTCGACTCACCTCTTTGTTAATTGTATTATTACCATCTTTTACGAAAACATTTTGGTTTTTCAATAAATTCAGGGTATTTTGAATATTTTTAAACATAATTTAAATTTTCTAAACTAGCTAATATAATTAGATAAATACCAATATGAATATAGATATTAATCACTTCACATTGTAAAGTATGATAACATCATTACAAATATCACATAAAAATAGATAAATATCAATATGTACAATATTTAACTAGATTTGATATAATACGAACACAAAATCAAATAATATATACATATGTATAATAAAAATAATATATTTATGAAATTGGTTTACTTAGGATTTTTTTCTGCAAAACTTTGAACCAAACTAATTTTTTGATTTGGTGAATTTTATATAATGTGATCGATTAAATATCAAATCGATTTGGATTGGTTTGATTTCTGCTTACCCCTACTTTAAAAACAAACAATATTTTTAGCAAATGGCATATCTATGTGCGTTATATAACATGTATGACATAATTTTTTAACATATAATAATTAAGTGGGCAATAAAAGAATATGAAATATAACTCCTAGGAAGATTGGCTACCTTTTAGTATGAAAAATGAACAAACAAATATTTACCAACCAAAAGTTTTCTAAAATAAAATAAAATTTATCCGATCTTTAAAAATTCAAAAATATATGAACAAGTATAAAATAAAAAATCTGAAAAAGTATCAAACAAAATGAAAAAACCGAAATGTATCTGTTGGGTTGAGAAACACAAGCAATCATGATTTCGATGATAACAAAATTTGTTATTTGACTTTTTAATATATTACTCAAGTGTCAAGTTGTTAGTTCAAGTGGGAAGCTGAAATTTGAAATAAAAAAAGATTAAAATATGGCGAGCTGCTGTGTTTTGATGATATCTCATAGCTCAGTGATGAAAATGACAAACCACTAAAACGACCGAATAGAGAACTCAATTTTCCACAAGTCCTACTTCACAAAATTAAGTAAGTTCAGATATTATCTAGGCGAAATATTAGTCGTAAGATCGACCTGACAGAAATAGAAACAACAATCAGCTCAGTCTGACCAGTTATGGTACATTGGTAATATCTCTAAGCTCAGTTATTCAAATGGAAACTATTCAGTATGAGTTATGAAGATTATAAAATGAATAAAAATCATCTTAACAAGTCAAAAGTATAAATCAATAAAAATAATAATAAACCATAATGAATTTGATGATTCTGCACTGAATAAAGAACATGTTCTAGATTACTAATTGTCTGATCTGTTGTGAATATCTATCTCATAAGAACTTGAAATTGTGTGATTCTTGATTCCATGGAAAGCCAAGAGAAATGCTACAACTTTTATGTTTATCACTTTGCCCAAAATCGATGAATCAAGAGTTTTATTCAAAAGAACAGAACATCTCGACTTAATCAGCTTGACTTGGTTCAGCTCAAGTCAAAGCAAAGAGATCGGACCAGGTCAAACCAAGCTGATATGATGGCATATCAGATCAGACCATCAACAACCTAGTTTCGCAAAATGGCCAGAAATACGAATGTGACTGTTGCAATATCTGAATCTGTACACAACATTTCCAAACGGTCATATTCTTTTATCTAAAATCTATATCACTATTGGAGGCCGGTGAATACAACATATTGGAGATCAAATACAAATTTTGGAATGAGATTCAAATCATGGGCATTCTACATTAGGCTAAAATGAGAGCAAACATAAGTGTGACTATACATTTGATATATACATACAATGAAAAATTCCTCACACACAATCACTAACACATACACATGAGAGTGGAGCATCAAAGTTTAGATGAATGAATATTAACAAAAAGACATTAAAGATTGTATTTGTAGTCTTGACACAAAAAACGTTAAATATTATGCGGATTGTGAGTTTACAACCTGCAATCGAGTGTGCTAGGAGTTTAATTAAACAATAGATAAGTCTTAAGTTGAAATGAGTTTGTACAAAAAGTTGTATTGTCGCGTATTTTCCGCTGACAACTGCACGGTTGTCAAGTTTTAATAAAAGAGAGTAAAGTATCGTTCCCAGGATGAGTGTATATATAAAAATATATCAGTGCTTGTAGTTAAAATAGTCACTACTTTATCTAGAAGAATAAATTAAAGGTTGGTTTACTTAAAACGAATTAATTGTAAATAAATAGTAATCGAATAACCGAAGTGAGAAAATATCAATGATAGAAAATATCTAGAGGAGCAATTTCACTTAGTTTTCACGATAACTATTCCCGGTTGACTGTATATTCATGAATTCCATTCGTTCAATAGCCAAGAACATTTAATTATTTATTCCCTTTCCCAAGTGACGAATAAATTGTATCATTCAAACTTAGACCCAAACATTCCTAAAAAATAGAAGTTTAGATGATATAAGAAAACAATGATCTTATCTAGGCCTCGCTAAAGTTATACGCCTTCCGAACGATATAAACATTTAACGATGTCTCCATAATTCTAGTCCCTCTATCGAGTTTTAGAATTAATATGATAACAAACAATTTACGGCTAGTAATTGAAATCGATAGAACTAGGAAACACAATTAAACCAAAAGGAATTCAATCATATAAACACTAAGTCAAAATTATCGTGTCAACAAAGCTACATCGTCCTCTAGAATTGAAAAGTTAGTGCATAATGAAATCTAAAAAAAACAAAGCATGTTTGAAGATTTAGACATCTCAACACAAGAATTAAAAAGGTGAAAGATTAGATAACAAATCAAAAGTGGCGTCTTTGTCCTCAGATTCGTCGTTGAGATCATCCTCGCGTTCCAATTTGTCTCCAATGTGTGCTCTCGTCTCTCATGTCCTTTCTCTCCCAAAAATGGTTGCCCTCTCTTTGAAACCCTATGTCTTCTTTTTATCCTTGTCTAGAGACCGTCAAATAAAGCCCATTCTCCATTTTTCGCGTATGCTAGCGGCCGCGGTGCTGCCTGTTTGTGAAGTCTAGGTGTAGAGCCGCAACGCTTGAGGGTGTAGCACCTAGGCGCTTGTGGTTCAGTGATCCTGGCAGTGCGGCACTGGGTTGTAGCACCTCGACACTTTCCCTTCGACAGTCCTGGCGCTGCGGCGCTGCATATATGGCGCCTAGGCGCTTTTTTCCCCCCTTCAAGCCTTAGCTCTGTGGCGCTTCTTCCTTGTCGCTGCGGCGCTTTGTTGGAATATTTGATGTTCACAATCTTGATTTTAATGTTAACAAAACTTGTTATTTTGTTTCTAATGAATTTACCTAAGTGCGCAGAAGCTGAAACTGATCAAGATTCAAACGTATCAGTTATCGAGCCAAAACTGATGCTATCAAGACGCAAAACTGAAAGCGCCAACTGATTGTCCAAACTGAATCAGTTCAACTGATATATCAAAGACCAATTCAACTGATTGTCAGCTGATAGATGGTTCAGAAGAAGATATTCAGAAGCTCGACCAGCTGATTAAGAGCTCAACTGATGAAGAGCCTAACTGACCAGTTCAACTGAAGCAGGTGAAATCAGTTCAGATGACGAGCTAATAGAATGGTTCAGGAACATTTGAAGGTTCTTCAAACACAATATTCTCAATGGAGCTGCAATATCTCATGTTTCTAAGAATGTAAACACCGATGAATTAGATCGAGTTTGGTTTTAAACCAAGTGAAAAATACTCGAAATGATAATTCGTTAGAAAGTTAATCAGTTTTATAACTTGTGCAACTGAATAACTGAAAATTACATGGGATCAGTCTCGGCTTATATAACTTCAGTTATGGAAAGAACTGATCTGATATCAGCTAACTGATCAAAATCAGTTAAGAACAAAAACAAGCAATTAAACAGAAATAACACAAGATAAGTTTATGGATGTTCGGAAACTTCAACTGCTCATACGTCACCCCTTCTACCTCCTCAGGTAGGATACACTATAAGACTTTGATTTATACAATACCGTGTATAAACCCACTCAGATTAGGACTTACCCTACTTCCTAACTGAACTCCTAGCATAGACAGAAGGCAACACCTTCCAGCAAACACTTTTTTAACGTCTGTGTGTCAAAGACTACATACACAAGTTTAATGTCTTTGTGAAAGACTCACTCAAGCAGCGCTCCCTATTCATTTAACTCAGCTCAACTCTTTAAAGAAGGCCCAGCTACTAGGCTGGCTCGCTTTAGCTCTTAGCTCAGGAACTCTTTCTTTACTGATTCCTTGCTCATTAGCTCCATTCTCTCAAACAAGCTAGATATGCTCAATCAACTGATCTTTTAAGCTCCCTCTCTGATATATGTGAGTAATAGTGTGTGAGTATGTGAGAATTGAACAATGAATACAACGGGAAGGTGTTCTCCACACACCGAGGAAAAAAGCTTCTAAACTAAGCTGATATAACTTTGGAGTGTTCCCTCGACTGGGCCTGATTTTCGAGGCTGATTGCTTCCTTGTATCTGATGTGCAATATGCGTGCCCTTCTTTCTCTCTTGTTCATGCCCTTTTCTTTCTCACTTATCTTCATCTTCTATTTATAGGCGGGAAGTTTGATCGTACAGTGAGACTCAATTATTTTATCCATTACATTTTGAATCTGTTCCTCGAAATATGTGTGTACTTTCCGAAAGCCATTCTGGAACTTTTTGGTTTTAAACATTGATGCAACGTCTATTATTGTCCTTTTACTGGACAATAACTTTAGTACCTTTCCCATTGAATAAGCTTGTCATGTTCTGCAACTTATTGGATCTAACTGATGCTCTAAACTGGTCATCTGAACTGATCTTCAGTTGGGCTGGTGAACTCAGTTGACTCGTCAGTTGAACTGATTTCACTCTTTCAGTTGACTAGTCATCTGCGCTCTCATCAGCTGACCAGGCTTCTGAAGATCTTCTATTGAACCACCGATCAGCTGGACAATCAGTTGAACTGGTTTATGATTCATCAGTTGAACTAGTTCAATTCGATTAATCAGTTTGTACTTTCAGTTTGCATTCTTCCATAGCTTCAGTTATGTTCAGCTAACTGCACACTTAGGTAAGTTCATTAGTAACAAAAATAACTAGTTCTGTTAACATCAAGATCAAGTAAAATTGCGAACATGAAATGTTCCAACACGAGCCAACCTAATTTCACCAAACCAGTTCAAGATCAGTTCAGCTGACCAATCAGAACATCAGTTAAGAATCGATCAGTTTTTTAGACACGACAAGCTTATTCAAATGGAAACCAGCTGTGCGTATTGAGGAAAGCTTATGTCCAGTCAAAGGACAATAATAGACATTGCAGCAGTGCTTAAAGCCAAAACATCTGAAATGGCTGTCGGAAAGTACAAATATATTTCAAGGAACAGATTCAAATTGCCACGAACATATTTGATGAGTCTTGGTGTACGGTCTCATTTCCTCCATAAATACCAGACCACAGAGATTAATATATTAGAGGGTGTGGAAAAATAAGAGTGTGTGAAGATCACAAGAAGAAGGACATGCATACTGCACATCAGCTTACAAGCATTCAACACAGATTTGAAGGAACACTTCCAAAGTGTTACAGCTTAGATTAGAAGCACAATTCCCTCATTGTGTGAGAAAACTGTCATGTTGTATTCATAGATCAGTTGTAAAAGGCCCGTATTTCGTATTCATAATTTTGCGGAATTATTAAAAATTTTCTAAATAAATAATTATCTTGTCCCATTTAATTAAAGTAATAAGTAAATAATTTTAACTTTAAAATAACAGCGGAAAAAAATATAGTTTTCAACCAACAATTTAAAAATAATTCAACGTAAACATCAACTTAAAAATAATCCAACGTATTAAAACTGAGTTGAATAATAAAAAGTGCATAAATTAAATCATGAGGTCCTCGGGTTACTACTGCTGTCCCAAGATCGCTCACTGGTCTCCGTCCGCGGTCCGACCTCATCAATACCTACAACAATCAAGTCTAGTGAGTCTAAAGACTCAACATGTATATATCGTGAATAACAAGTAAATATAACATAAAATCGCATGCATCATAAAATAAAGTATCGTAGAGCGTATGGTGAAAATCGTATCATGAATAATTATAAACTACGTGCATATCTGAAAATTCATACGTAAAAGCTTCTGTCATAACATATCATAATTTTCTGATAGAGATAATGTTTCTAAGCAAGTGGCCCATAACATAGCGTAAGCGCCTGATCAGACTAAATCACAGTATACTGGGCGGTAGAGATCAATCACAGCCCTTGGACTGGATGTCCGTACACATACATAATCATAACCGGTCGTAAGTCACCGGGCGGAGAGGTCCTCGGTTGTTCCTACCGACTTCCAAACCCATAAGCATAAGGTGGCCACAAGACATATCGCATATATCTCAAAAATAAACATTTATATTTTTATGCACGTAATATAATTATAAACCTTATTTTTTACCGGATGAGTTGGATCATTCCCAGGCTTGTTGCGACTTATACTACTATGTGACACATGAAATAAATCTTAACTTGACAAAATCTTAACAATAGAACCAAAAACGAGACGATTCGGACCAACAACTTGATTTTTAACCATGGCTTCGTACCAACCCGAACCAACATTAAACCGACGTTTAACCATGATTAAAAATACCCCAAACATACTGAAAATATGCATAATAACTGTAAAACACGAAAATGGGTGAAAGGAATCCAAAAACATAAAACACTCTTTCGAGAGTCATTTTGGCACCTTTCGCCGTAAATTCTCGTACGACCTCTAAACTCGACCAAATTATGAACGGCCAAAAACACGACTTTTCTACTCATTAAGGTACTGTCCAGTCCAAGGCCATGGGCTAAAAGCCAACCAAGAACTCAAACCACCAAGAAAACCGCAACCTAAGTTGCTGTCAAGAACGGAAAATTACAGCGGTTGCTGTTGGGTGTGCGTGAGCTATATCTCTGAAATAATTGGACATTGGCTTGAGCCACCACTCAGAGACTCTTACCAACATCCCAAGGCATGACTTGGACCATGGCTAAGGGCTAAAAGCCAACCACAAACCAAGCCATTACCTAAGACAACCGAAGGTATCAACCGAGTGCACCATGTACGACCCGAAAATCAGACTACGTATAAACCATGCATAATTATTACTATTTAAATTTAAAAATGATTTTTATATATATATATATGAAGGGTCTAATTCATTTGATATTTGACAAGTCATAACTATTTATTTTAAATGCAAAAGTTTAGTTTTATCTTTTCAATTAAATACGCGAGGACGGACCGGAGTTTGAAGATTAGAGATAAGATTAATAATAGAAAGACATTCCTAAATTTAAGTTAGTCAAATAATAATTTAATTTAAAGAAAAAGAATGTCCTTGGGATTTAATAATTAATTAGAGTTAAGTTGGTAAATAAGTTCTTTTGGTTAATATTTAATTAAAGCTTAAAAAAAATATGTAAATAAATGGAGGATGAATTAAGCTAGGTATAAAATAGTCAAGAAATTTAAACATAACATTTAAATACATAAATTTTAAGTCAAGCATGTCATGCAATGTTCTATTCTAAATTAAATTGTAAATCATTCAAAATATATATAATAAGTGTATTAAACCTTAAGAATTTAAAATGCAAGATTTAAAACACTATTATACCATGCAAGAAGTAGTAATAATATTTGGTTAAGACAATTCAAAAATTGTAGTAGACCTCATTCAAAGTTAACACAAAATGGTTTTATGATGCATTCACTTTCTACCTTTAAGCTCCATAGTTATGGGTAATTCAAACACCATAATTAACCTTAATCCTTCCTCAACAAGTTACAAGCAAACTCACGTGTAATGCAACAAAAACAAATGCAAGAATCCATCGGCAACAAGGAAGGAGGAGAATTTCAAACTATTCAACTTCTTGCACTTGTAACTCCCCACCTAAATGCATATTATGACCCTTAACACCTCCTATATCATTCACCTTCATCCCTAACATCATCTACACTAATATGCCTCGAAATTATCAGAAGAAACACAGCTGAAAATCGTGCATAGCAGCAGGAATAAAATAGGAACAAAGCAAACACAACTCCGACTTCCGTCGCTTGTATTCGTCGTTTTGATTTGTTTTGTGTCAAAACAAATTCCAGGCATGTATATGTTGTTTCTTTTCTCTTCAATCAAGTCCTATAAATATTTTAAACATTATAAGTTCAAGATTCATGAGGCAAAACGAATTTGTGGCAGCAACATTTTCAAAAAAAATCTGCACAGATTTTTCTATGCTCTTTTGGTTCAACTTCACGGTTTGGTTGCTTTTCTGGATTACAGGTAGTTGCTCGGGTTCCCGGCTCACACGGCTGCTGTTAGGCATGAATTAGAATGTGTTAGGGTGTCATTAGTCCATTGGTGAGCATCCATACACTCACAATAAGGAATGACAGCAAACTTTTTCAAAACTACAGATTTGAGCTTCGTTTTTGGTTCTTGGGTGGTTAAGGGGAGTATTCGAATCTTGGCTGTCCTAGGGACTATAGCCACGGTTAGAACCCTCCCTTAACATGTCTAGGACGTGACCAAGGTGTCCTTTCCAAGCTTGGTTCACAGATCCATTAGAATTGCACAACAACAACACAAGTTCATTTCGTTTCCTTCAAATTCTGTGTGTATGCACTTTCGGTTTTGGAGATGTTGGATGAATTGTGGTTGGCTCCTAGCCCGTAGCCATTGTTTATAAAACACTCCATCATGTCTAGATCGATCCATGGTCGCTCAAATGGCCATTGGAATGATACAAGACAACAAAACAATGCAATACATCACACTATACAGAAAGTGGCTCTCTCGGTTTTGAGCTGTGATTGTCCTAGGTGTTTGCTTGGTTTGTGGTTGGCTTTTAGCCCTTATCCATGGTCCAAGCCATGCCTTAGGATGTTGGTAAGAGTCCTTGGGCGGTGGTTCAAGCCCTTGGCCATTATTTTCAGAGTTTGCTCCACAAACAAGCAAGCTGCTGCTGCTATATTTTCTGCTTTTTGACAGCAGCTTTGGGTCACGGTTTTGGTGGTGGTTTGAGTTCTTGGTTGGCTTTTAGCCCATGGCCGTGGACTGGACAGTACCTCAATGAGTTAGGAAAGTCATGTTTTTGGCCGTTTGTGATTCGGTCGAGTTTAGAGGTCGTACGAGAATTTACGGTGAAAGGTGCCAAAAATGACTCTCGAAAGAGTGTTTTATGTTTTTGGATTCCTTTCACCCATTTTCGTGTTTTACAGTTATTATGCATATTTTTCAGTATGTTTGGGGTATTTTAATCATGGTTAAACGTCGGTTTAATGTTGGTTCGGGTTGGTACGAAGCCATGGTTAAAAATCAAGTTGTTGGTCCGAATCGTCTCGTTTTTGGTTCTATTGTTAAGATTTTGTCAAGTTAAGATTTATTCATGTGTCACATATTAGTAGTAAGTCGCAGGCAAGCTTGGGAACGATCCAACTCATCCGGTAAAAATAAGGTTATAATTATATTACGTGTATAAAAATATAAAATGTTTATTTTTGAGATATATGCGATATGTCTTGTGGCCACCTTATGCTTATGGGTTTGGAAGTCGGTAGGAACAACCGAGGACTTCTCCGCCCGATGACTTACGACCGGTTATGATTATGTATGGGTACGGACATCCAGTCCAAGGGCTGTGATTGATCTCTACCGCCCAGTATACTGTGGTTTAGTCTGATCAGGCGCTCACGCTATGTTATGGGCCACATGCTTAGAAACATTATCTCTACCAGAAAATTATGATATGTTATGACAGAGCTCTATTGAGCAAAGCTTTTACGTATGAATTTTCAGATATGCACGTAGTTATAATTATTCATGATACGATTTTCACCGTACGCTTTACGATACTTTATTTTTACATTGTATGCGATTTTGTGATATATTTACTTGTTATTCACGATATATACATGTTGAGTTTTTAGACTCACTAGACTTGATTGTTGTAGGTATTGATGAGGTCGGGACCGTTGAGGAGACCGGTGAGCGATCTTGGGACAGCAGTAGTAATCCCGAGGACCTCATGATTTAATTTTTGCACCTTTTATTATTCAAACCCAGTTTTAATACGTTGGATTATTTTTAAGTTGATGTTTACGTTTAATTATTTTTAAATTGTTGGTTGAAAACAATATTTGCTTCCGCAGTTATTTTAAAGTTAAAACTATTTACATGTTTACTTTAATTAAATGGGACAAGATAATTATTTATTTAGAAAATTTTTAATAATTTCGCAAAATTACGAATACGAAATACGGGCCGTGACACACCAAATCTGTGCAGTGAAATGTATTGAGTTGTTTTACTGTCGTGGGTCGTTCTAGTGGCCATTTCATCGACCATGGCTCGATCTAGACATGATGGAGTGTTGTATGAACCATGGCTACAGGTTAGGAGCCAACCATAATCCAATAACATACCAAAAAAACCGAAACCACCTTCATAAAAAAAAAGAATTTTAGAACCGTGGGACACTTGACATGTTGCTGTAAAAATCTGAATGATCCGTGAACTAGGCTTGGAGAAACTGATTTGGTCACTTCCTAGACATGATAAGGTAGGGTTCTAACCATGGCTATAGTCCATAGGACAGCCATGATTCGAACAAACTCACCTTACCCACTCAATGGCCAAATCGAGACCCATTCTGCACATAAGGGAAATTCTGCTGTCATTCTTTCGTTTTGTGAGGGTATGGACTGAAACAAATGAACCAAAAACACCCTAACACATTCTAAATTATGCCTAGAAGTAGTCATGAAAGCCTGGAATCGAGCAACACCCTGTAATCAACAAGAACACACCAAACCGTGAAGGTGCAAACATAGGCCGAGAACTTATGTACAGATTTTTCAAGTGTCTTGCTGTCAATTTCGTGATTATTCTTGAAACATAGTTATATAATGGTTTAAAAATATCTATAGGACTTGATTGAAGAGAAAAGAAACAATATATACATGCCTGGAATTTGTTTTGAAGAAAACAAACCAATACAACGAATACGGCGCGGCGGAGCGGAGTTGGATTCTTTCTTGCTTCAGCTGCTGCTGTCACGATTTCAGCTGCTGTCTTTCTGATTATTTTCGAAGGTGAGAGTGTGGGTTTGCTAGTCACTGAATATGAGTGTTATAGGAGGTGTTAAAGGTGCCATAATATACATTAAGTTGGGAGGTTACAAGTCAAGAAGTTAAATGAGTTTGAATTGCTTCTTACTCCCTTAGGTTGGCCGATTCATTTTCTTTTTTTTTTCTGTTGCATGTTCACGATTTTATCAGCCGATTATTTCTGATATTTTTGAGCCTATGGGTGTAGGATATGTAGGTAATGAAGATTAATGGGTCTTGAAGTGCATTTAGTTGAAGGTTACAAGTTAATGAAATTTTGAATGGATTTGAATGGCTTCTCATTCCTTGCTGCCATTGGGTATATATATATATATATATATATATTTTTTTTTCAGATTCTTGCTGCACGTTCCAGCTCATTCCCTAGACTGAACAATTATGTGAATTATAGTATTTGAATTTACTACTAATTAGCGATTTAAAATGGGGAAATGAATACACCATGAAGTCCAATTAGAAATAGTTTAATTGGAGAGTTATCAACCTTTGAAATATTTTATGGGTTGATTAAATTGTTACCAATATTGCATGTACAATGTTGTTTAAATCTAGTATTTTAAATGTTTAAGGTTTTAAACACCCCTTTTTATATTTTAGTAAATTAACACATTAATTTAGGATAAAATCTTGCATGGCATACTTGACCTACAACTTACATATTGAAATGCTATGTTTAATTTCTTGAATATGTTATACCTAGATTTATTTATCCCCACTTGCTTACATATTTTAATTTAAACTTTAATTAAATATTGAATCTAAGAGAACTTATTTAATTACTTAGCTCCAATTAATTTATTAAATCTCAATGACATTCTTTTTCTTTAAATTAAATTATTACTTGACTTAAATTAAATTTAGGAATATTTGTCTTATTATTAATCTTATCTCAAATCTCCAAACTCCGGTCCGGCCTCGCGTATTTATCCTGAAAAGATAATACTAAACATCTACCTTTAAAATAAATAATCATGATTTAAAACTTCATATTTAATTTAAATAATAGAAATTATGCGTGGCTTATACGTAATCTGATTTTCGGGTTCTACAACTCTTCCCCCCTTAAAAGAAATTTCGTCCCCGAAATTAAATCTTACCGAATAACTCGGGATATCGACTCTTCATCTCTGGCTCAGCTTCCCATGTAGCTTCCTCCTCCGAATGATTGAGCCACTTGACTTTCACTAGCTTGACCATTTTGTTCCGAAGCTTTTCTCCTGTCTGTCTAAAATTTGCACTGGTCTTTCCTCATAAGACAAGTTCGGAGTGAGCTGCAACGGTTCAAAATTCAAGACATGTGATGGATTCGCCATATACTTCCTCAACATGGAGACGTGAAACACGTTGTGTACTCCGGCCAGATTCGGCGGAAGAGCAACACGATAAGCTAACGTCCCAACTCGGTCGAGGATCTCAAATGGTCCAATGAATCTCGGACTGAGCTTTCCTTTCTTCCCGAACCGCATGACGCCTTTCATCGGTGCTATCTTCACGAAAACATGGTCACCAACAGCAAACTCTAAATATCTCCTCCTCTGATCCGCTTAACTCTTCTATCTACTCTGAGCAGTCTTCATCCTATCACGAGTCTTGACTACTACATCAGCAGCCTGCTGTACAATCTCCGGACCCAACTCTGATCTCTCCCCCACTTCATCCCAATGAATAGGAGATCTACACTTGCGACCGTACAGTGCTTCATATGGAGCCATACCTATAGACGACTGAAAACTGTTGTTATAGGTAAACTCCACCAACGGTAGCTTTGATTCCCAATTCCCGGAGAAATCAAGAACACATGCACGAAGGAGAAAGTAGTCTTAATAGGCAAGAAATGAGCTGATTTCGTAAGACGATCAACAATCACCCATATAGCATTCGACCCTCTGACTGACTTCAGCAGACCGACAACGAAGTCCATGGTGATATTCTCCCACTTCCACTCGGGAATAGGAAGAGGCTTGAGCAACCCTGCTGGTCTCTGATGTTCCGTTTTCACTAGCTGACACGTCAGACACTCGGATACAAAACGTCTGATATCCCTCTTTATTCCTGGCCACCAGTATAATAACTGCAGGTCTTTGTACATCTTCGTACTCCCTGGATGTATAGAGTACGGCGACATATGGGCCTCAGATAAGATATCTGCTCGAATAGAATCGCTGCTAGGAACCCATATTCTGTCTCGATATCTGACAATACCGTCTCTAACTGCGTACAGGATACTGCCCTTGGCTTCATCTCTCTGTCTCCACTTAGCCAACTGCTCGTCTGCTAACTGTCAACTGCGAATACGGTCTAGAAGAGAAGACTGAATCGTCAAAGTAGATAGATGAGGAACTCTACCTCGAGGATATGTCTCTAAATCAAACCTCTGCATCTCAAACTGAAGAGGTCTCGAAACCACCAAATGAGCCATCCCTGCAACTTTCCTGCTCAACGCGTCTGCAACTACATTAGCTTTGCCAGGATGATAGCTAATGTCACAGTCGTAGTCCTTTACTAGCTCCAACCAACGCCTCTGCCGCATATTCAACTCTTTCTGTGTAAAGAAGTATTTGAGACTTTTGTGGTCGGTGAAGATCTGACACTTCTCTCCGTACAAATAATGCCTCCAAATCTTCAATGCAAATACTACGGCTGCCAACTCTAGATCATGGGTAGGATAATTCTTCTCATGAGTCTTCAACTGACGAGAAGCATATGCTATCACCTTCCCATGCTGCATCAATACTGCGCCTAACCCGAGTTTCGAAGCATCGGTGTACAGAACAAAATCCCCGGTTCCTGAAGGCATGGCCAATACCGGCGCCGAAATAAGAGCTTGTTTCAATGTATCGAAGCTCTTCTGACATTCCTCGCTCCACACATACTTAACATTCTTCTTCGTCAATGATGTGAGTGGAATTGCGATGGAGGAGAATCCTCGAATAAACTTCCGATAGTATCCTGCTAGTCCAAGGAAACTACGGATCTCGGATGCATTTTGAGGCACAACCCAATCTCTAACTGTTGCAACTTTTGCCGGGTCTACCTCTATCCCACTGCTAGAAATGACGTGGCCTAAGAACGCCACTTTCTCTAACTAGAACTCGCATTTGCTGAACTTCGCGAATAGTTTGTGCTTTTGTAAGGTCTGCAGTACTGTGGTCAGATGTCTGTTGTGATCCTCTTGATTCTTTGAGTAGATGAGAATATCATCTATGAATACTATCACGAACTAATCAAGATATGGCTGGAATACGTGATTCATGAGATCCATGAAGATCGCTGGCGCATTCGTCAAACCGAACGGCATCACAAGAAACTCGAAGTGGCCATAACGAGTCCTGAAAGCAGTCTTGAGAACGTCGGTGTCTTTCACTCTCAGCTGATGATAACCAGAACGCAGATCAATCTTGGAGAATATCGAAGCTCCCTCCAATTGATCAAATAAATCCTCTATCCTCGGGAGTGGGTATTTGTTCTTCACTGTAACGTTGTTCAACTCCCGGTAATCAATGCAGAGCCTCATAGAACCATCCTTTTTCTTCACAAACAATACCGGTGCACCCTATGGCGAAAAGCTCGGGCAAATGAACTCCTTGTCAAGAAGTTCCTGAATCTGTTTCTTGAGTTCTGCCATCTCCGTCGGTGCTAATCTGTACGACGCCTTTGAGATCGGTGTCGTACCGGGCATAAGCTCAATAGAAAATTCCACCTCTCGCACAGGTGGTAATCCAGAGACGTCATCAGGAAAAACGTCTAGAAAATCCCGGACAACTGGAACATTGGATGCTGACTGTTTGGGCGTCTCGGGAACGGATACAAGAGTAGCTAAAAATTCTCGGCACCCTCTACGAATGAGCTTCCTAGCCTGGACACAAGATATCATACGCGGTAAATTAAATACCTGTCTGGCTCGAATAAGAATTGTTCCATCCCCGGCGGTCGGACGAGAACAGATTTCTGCTGGAAGTCAATCAAAACTCTGTTCCTCAATAGCCAGTCCATCCCTAGAATGATATCAAATTCTGGCATCGGCAGAACGATAAGATCCGCATACACAAGATTACCATGAAGTTCCAGGTCTATATCTCGGATCACATTAGTGGTTGTCATCTCCTCTCCAGAAGGCAATGTTACGGAATACGCTATGTCTAGACCAATTGATTTGATCTTAAGAGAATTTGCAAAGGTTTCTGAAATGAACGAATGAGTAGCCCCTGAATCTATCAGGGCTTTCGTAGCTGAACCGGCTATAAAGATTCTCCCTGAAAGATTGGAATATTATGCTAAACCCAATAGTTTTACAAGAACTATGCTTATAGACATGCAAAGGTCAAAGTATTCCTAACCTACGTTCCCGTAAATAACACTGATTAGAGCATGCAATCCTATCATAAATTCTAAGTTTAAAATATTAACCCAAAACATTAAACTTCAAATACAACTTAAGGATTTATGATACCTGTCATGAGCATTGTCTCATGGAGAGCAAAAACTCTGCCTTGGGTAGGCAGATTCTTCTGTGGGCAATTCTTCAATATGTGGTCAGTACTACCACATTTGTAACACTTTCCCGAACCATACATACATGGCCCAGCATGACGACGTGAGCACCTGGCACAGACTGGATACTCCACTGTCCTCGGGACTGCTCGTCCCTGCGGTTGCTGCTGCGGCCCTCTGTTCTTGGGTGGACCGTTGAAAGGTCTCTTATTCTGATGCTGTGACTGAGGATGACGGTGTGGTGCCTGAAATGGTCGTTTTCCAAGGCGATCACGCTCAATATCATTCTGGTCTTGCTCTGCCACTAGAGCTCTGGAAACAGCAACATCATAGGTAGTAGGGCCAGCCACCCTAACATCACGGCGTATGATCGGCCGTAGACCATTCAGAAAATGCGTCAATTTAGCTCCAGCATCATTAGCAATTAGGGGTACAAAGTGACATCCCCTCTCGAACTTACGGATGAACTCCGTAACAGTCAAGTCTCCCTGCCTCAGGGTCATGAACTCCGTGGTCAACCTCGAACGTACCTCCTCAGTAAAATATTTAGAATAGAATACCTCTGTGAAGTGCTCCCAGCTCAAAGTAGTCAAATCCAAAGCCACTGATGCTCCTTCCCACCATAGGCAAGCGTCTCCTACGAACAGGTAGGTCGCACATCGAACCCTCTCTCCATCTTCAAGCCCCATAAACTCGAAAATAACCTCAAGGGACTTAATCCAACCCTCGGCTGCCATAGGATCGGATGTCCCTAAGAATTCCTTTGGTCGCATCTTCATGAACCGCTCATAGATAGCCTCCGGTCCCGGCTGTCTGGCTCCCACTGCATTGTTCCCCGCAAACTGTGCGAAGAACTGAGTCATCCTAGCTAGCATATGGGCATTCATGTCTGGTGGAGGGGGTGGTGGTAAATCTCTCTCCTCGTTCTCCCCTTGTCTCTGATCCTCACCGCCCTCATGACGACGCTCATCATCACCTCTCGGGCACCCAACACGGCGTCTAGGAGGCATGTTGTTCCATCATTATAACTCATACGTAACCAACATGCATAATTCCACTATTTTCTTTAAATTTAAATAAATAATGCATAATCGTAATCTTGACATAAAATCTTTCATGCAATTATGATGTAAAAATATTTCAAGCTTTAAAATAAATGCGTAATCGTAAAACTTACAGAACGAAGTTTAGGGTTAAGGGTTTAGGGTTTAGGGTTTAGGGTTTAGGGTTTTTTTTTTTTTTTTTTTTTTTTAATAATAAACACCGCCGGAAGCGGGGGGGTTAGGGTTTAGGGTTTGGGGTTTGGGGTTAGGGTTTAGGGTTTGGGGTTTAGGGTTTTTTTTTTTTTTTTTTTTTTTTTTAGCTAAAAATTTTATTTATTAACAAATAAAACCTAACGGAGGGGGACTAGACCAAGACCTCCGGAAAGGCTATATCACAATCATAACATAAAAACAGAAATAAAGACATACTACAACAGGGCAACCTGAAATAAAGCACAACAAAATACAAACAAACCAGCGAGTGCCCCGGAATACATCAGACAAATAGAACAAAATGGTGAGCAAGGAGAACTCTGCAGTGAACGCCCACCACATACCGCCAAAAATGCGGAAAACGAAATCAGCCTGGATCAAGAGGTCGCCCATAGGGCAAACTCGCCTGAGCCGCCTTCTGCCTATAATAACGCCGCTGCTGAGATCGCGTACGGCCCGGAAGTGGTAGAGATAAACATCCTTCACTCACTGAACCCATCTCAAACTCTGGCAGAGCAGTAGAAACAGGAGTATCACCCACAGGATCCGGAACAGCAGGGGCAATCTCAACAACCGGAACAGTAACAACCACAGGTGCAGTAACAACTGCTCCAGAAGTAGATGCCACCTCAACCATATCCGTGGCCTGAGACGAGATAATCGGATCCAAATCATCGTGAGACAGACTACTCACCGCAGCATTCTGCTCTGCCGCAAGCTTACTAAGAAGGGATTTAAACCTCTGGGGACGGGGTTTAACGGTACCCGAAGTCTCACCAGGACTTGAAGCAGTGGGTAAATCTTGCAGTATCTCATAGTAATTCTTCGTCGAAATGGGCCGAGCCGGATCTTTCCTCACAACAGGTCGGCGTCGGGGACGCTTGGAAACATGTCCTATAAAATCAGTATCACCGGACTGTGGCGGATCAGACGCAACACCCTGAGGCTGCTCGGAAGGAGGCGGAAGCGGGGAATCCGATGCAACACCCTTACAATGAGGTCGGGTCCGGCGCGGGCGAGAAGACTTTCCATTACGAGAGCAAAAATCAAGTGAATGGCCCAACAACTGGCAATGAGAACAATAATGGGGAACTTGCTCATAGACCACCTCCACAACCTGACTATGATCACCCCAACCCACCCAGATACGCTTCGGACGAGCCTGAAGAACATCAATCTCAACACAAACTCTAGCAAAAGATCCTCTAGTCCCATCAGCGGTAATCTCATCAATCTTAACTGGATTACCTAAAATCTTAGCAATAGGAAACAAGCTCTGTTTAGCATAAAGATGCAATGGCAAATCAATAAATCTGACCCAAATAGGAGCAATAGGAGAATCCGCCTCAAACTTGAATTCGGGAGTCCATTTCGAAAAACGAATCACTACAGACCGAATCGAAACAAGAGGCTGAGTCCAAAACCTCAAATAATCCTCCTCACAGGAAAGGGTGAGAACCATATACCCACGAGGAAGAAAACGAACAGTATGAGAACCCAACAAACCAATACAAGAGAAAGCAGATAATATATCAGAATTGGGAGTCAAACCCCGGTTCCCAGTGATACGCGGTTTAGGGTTTAGGGTTTAGGGTTTAGGGTTTAGGGTTTAGGGTTTTTTTTTTTTTTTTTTTTTAAACTAAAAAGTTTATTTATTAACAAATAAAACCTAACGGAGGGGGACTAGACCAAGACCTCCGGAAAGGCTATATCACAATCATAACATAAAAACATAAATAAAGACATACTACAACAGGGCAACCTGAAATAAAGCACAACAAAATACAAACAAACCAGCGAGTGCCCCGGAATACATCACACAAAATAGAACAAAATGGTGAGCAAGGAGAACTCTGCAGTGAACGCCCACCACATACCGCCAAAAAAGCGGAAAACGAAATCAGCCTGGATCAAGAGGTCGCCCATAGGGCAAACTCGCCTGAGCCGCCTTCTGCCTATAATAACGCCGCTGCTGAGATCGCGTACGGCCCGGAAGTGGTAGAGATAAACATCCTTCACTCACTGAACCCATCTCAAACTCTGGCAGAGCAGTAGAAACAGGAGTATCACCCACAGGATCCGGAACAGCAGGGGCAATCTCAACAACCGGAACAGTAACAACCACAGGTGCAGTAACAACTGCTCCAGAAGTAGATGCCACCTCAACCATATCCGTGGCCTGAGACGAGATAATCGGATCCAAATCATCGTGAGACGGACTACTCACCGCAGCATTCTGCTCTGCCGCAAGCTTACTAAGAAGGGACTTAAACCTCTGGGGACGGGGTTTAACGGTACCCGAAGTCTCACCAGGACCTGAAGCAGTGGGTAAATCTTGCAGTATCTCATAGTAATTCTTCGTCGAAATGGGCCGAGCCGGATCTTTCCTCACAACAGGTCGGCGTCGGGGACGCTTGGAAACATGTCCTATAAAATCAGTATCACCGGACTGTGGCGGATCAGACGCAACACCCTGAGGCTGCTCGGAAGGAGGCGGAAGCGGGGAATCCGATGCAACACCCTTACCATGAGGTCGGGTCCGGCGCGGGCGAGAAGACTTTCCATTACGAGAGCAAAAATCAAGTGAATGGCCCAACAACTGGCAATGAGAACAATAATGGGGAACTTGCTCATAGACCACCTCCACAACCTGACTATGATCACCCCAACCCACCCAGATACGCTCCGGACGAGCCTGAAGAACATCAATCTCAACACAAACTCTAGCAAAAGATCCTCTAGTCCCATCAGCGGTAATCTCATCAATCTTAACTGGATTACCTAAAATCTTAGCAATAGGAAACAAGCTCTGTTTAGCATAAAGATGCAATGGCAAATCAATAAATCTGACCCAAATAGGAGCAATAGGAGAATCCGCCTCAAACTTGAATTCGGGAGTCCATTTCGAAAAACGAATCACTACAGACCGAATCGAAACAAGAGGCTGAGTCCAAAACCTCAAATAATCCTCCTCACAGGAAAGGGTGAGAACCATATACCCACGAGGAAGAAAACGAACAGTATGAGAACCCAACAAACCAATACAAGAGAAAGCAGATAATATATCAGAATTGGGAGTCAAACCCCGGTTCCCAGTGATACGCGGTTTAGGGTTTAGGGTTTAGGGTTTAGGGTTTAAAGTTTAGGGTTTTTTTTTTTTTTTTTTTAAACTAAAAAGTTTATTTATTAACAAATAAAACCTAACGGAGGGGGACTAGACCAAGACCTCCGGAAAGGCTATATCACAATCATAACATAAAAACATAAATAAAGACATACTACAACAGGGCAACCTGAAATAAAGCACAACAAAATACAAACAAACCAGCGAGTGCCCCGGAATACATCACACAAAATAGAACAAAATGGTGAGCAAGGAGAACTCTGCAGTGAACGCCCACCACATACCGCCAAAAAAGCGGAAAACGAAATCAGCCTGGATCAAGAGGTCGCCCATAGGGCAAACTCGCCTGAGCCGCCTTCTGCCTATAATAACGCCGCTGCTGAGATCGCGTACGGCCCGGAAGTGGTAGAGATAAACATCCTTCACTCACTGAACCCATCTCAAACTCTGGCAGAGCAGTAGAAACAGGAGTATCACCCACAGGATCCGGAACAGCAGGGGCAATCTCAACAACCGGAACAGTAACAACCACAGGTGCAGTAACAACTGCTCCAGAAGTAGATGCCACCTCAACCATATCCGTGGCCTGAGACGAGATAATCGGATCCAAATCATCGTGAGACGGACTACTCACCGCAGCATTCTGCTCTGCCGCAAGCTTACTAAGAAGGGACTTAAACCTCTGGGGACGGGGTTTAACGGTACCCGAAGTCTCACCAGGACCTGAAGCAGTGGGTAAATCTTGCAGTATCTCATAGTAATTCTTCGTCGAAATGGGCCGAGCCGGATCTTTCCTCACAACAGGTCGGCGTCGGGGACGCTTGGAAACATGTCCTATAAAATCAGTATCACCGGACTGTGGCGGATCAGACGCAACACCCTGAGGCTGCTCGGAAGGAGCCGGAAGCGGGGAATCCGATGCAACACCCTTACCATGAGGTCGGGTCCGGCGCGGGCGAGAAGACTTTCCATTACGAGAGCAAAAATCAAGTGAATGGCCCAACAACTGGCAATGAGAACAATAATGGGGAACTTGCTCATAGACCACCTCCACAACCTGACTATGATCACCCCAACCCACCCAGATACGCTCCGGACGAGCCTGATGAACATCAATCTCAACACAAACTCTAGCAAAAGATCCTCTAGTCCCATCGGCGGTAATCTCATCAATCTTAACTGGATTACCTAAAATCTTAGCAATAGGAAACAAGCTCTGTTTAGCATAAAGATGCAAGGGCAAATCAATAAATCTGACCCAAACAGGAGCAATAGGAGAATCTGCCTCAAACTTGAATTCGGGAGTCCATTTCGAAAAAACGAATCACTACAGACTGAATCGAAACAAGAGGCTGAGTCCAAAACCTCAAATAATCCTCCTCACAGGAAAGGGTGAGAACCATATATCCCCGAGGAAGAAAACGAACAGTATGAGAACCCAACAAACCAACACAAGACAAAGCAGATAAAATATCAGAATTAGGAGTCAAACCCCGGTTCCCAGTGATTCGCCCTACCAAAGCAAACTTAAAAGAAGCAGAGAGGGACGAAATAACCTGATCCGGGAACAAAATACCGGGAATCCCATCTCGAACAATCGGAGCTGGCACTTCTTCCATCGAGTCAACTATGTCAGCAAAACTCTGACTCGGCAAAACCGGAGACGTACGATTCAAAATATCCTTAAAAGAGACTGACGGAGGACAAGAAACCTTCGAAGAACGATCAAAAACAGCCGATGGAACAACCGAGGCAGCAATCCGCGAAGGAGGAACTGCCGGTCCAACTCGGCCGAGTGAACTCAGAGAGCCGACCGAGTTCACCGGAGAGTCACCAAACTGAGCACCACCTAATGCCGGAGAGGAGAATGCGAAGCCGGAACCGGCCATACCACTACCCGAACCGGCCGGAACGATTGTGACTCGGGACGAAATCGGTGATGAACTCGAGCCAAGAACACCAAATTGGGCGTTTCCGATCTCTGAATAATTTTCCGAAATTGGCAACATGGAACGATTGCCCATCCCTTGATTAGAGCTCTGGCCAAAGGAATTGAATTTTAGAGAAGTGTCGGCGCCGGAATTGAAGCAAACGTCCGACGAAGGCGAGTGAATAGAGCTTGTAATCGTAGATCTGAAAATCCCGTCCATCGGAGACGTTATAGACATCGGTGCTGGTACCATATGAAGCGCCTTGGAGTGGGTATTACAGATCGGGACCCCGATCGAACAAACACCATCGGAAGCGGCCGGAATCGAGAAAACCGTAGGCGGCGATTCTGTGAACAGTAAATTCGCGACTTTGCCGGATGAATTGGGGAACCAAACGGACTCCGATTGACCTGAAATTTGAACACAAGGTGCGATTTGAGAAGATGATTCTAGTGGTACAAGAGTCGTAGCCGGAAGATGAGCTTTAGCCGGCGCGATCGAGCTCGCCGGAAAATGCGCAGATTTCGAGCATTCAGACGTGGAATTGGCCGAGCAAAGGTGCTCCGATTGACCTGAAATTTTTACAGTAGCCTCGTCTCGTCGAGGCGCATCTGTTGGTGTCATTGGCCGGCCGGAAACCGGCGTTAACATGGAGGCGATTTTTGGGCGATTTTTGGCTTATTTTGGGTCACTATTCACTTTAGAGAAAAAATTTTAGGGGCGAAATGGTTTAGGGTTTAGGGTTTAGGGTTTAGGGTTTTTTTTTTTCTTTTTTTTTTTTTTTTTTTTTTTTTATTATTTTTTTTTTTTTAGCTAAAAAGTTTATTTATTAACAAATAAAACCTAACGGAGGGGGACTAGACCAAGACCTCCGGAAAGGCTATATCACAATCATAACATAAAAACAGAAATAAAGACATACTACAACAGGGCAGCCTGAAATAAAGCACAACAAAATACAAACAAACCAGCGAGTGCCCCGGAATACATCACACAAATAGAACAAAATGGTGAGCAAGGAGAACTCTGCAGTGAACGCCCACCACATACCGCCAAAAATGCGGAAAACGAAATCAGCCTGGATCAAGAGGTCGCCCATAGGGCAAACTCGCCTAAGCCGCCTTCTGCCTATAATAACGCCGCTGCTGAGATCGCGTACGGCCCGGAAGTGGTAGAGATAAACATACTTCACTCACTGAACCCATCTCAAACTCTGGCAGAGCAGTAGAAACAGGAGTATCACCCACAGGATCCGGAACAGCAAGGGCAATCTCAACAACCGGAACAGTAACAACCACAGGTGCAGTTACAACTGCTCCAGAAGTAGATGCCACCTCAACGATATCCGTGGCCTGAGACGAGATAATCGGATCCAAATCATCGTGAGACAGACTACTCACCGCAGCATTCTGCTCTGCCGCAAGCTTACTAAGAAGGGACTTAAACCTCTGGGGACGGGGTTTAACGGTACCCGAAGTCTCACCAGGACCTGAAGCAGTGGGTAAACCAATGCACGGAGCAGAAGTAGAAACCATATAACTCCCGAGATGAATGAGGCTCCGGGCTAAAGAGACCACCGAAATATATCATCCAGAGCCACCATAACAATCGACAAGAGAGCATAAAAGTAAGAAAGCGGCGGTCAAGTAGAAGTCTGCAGTGAGCGCCAGCCGAATAACAGGAATGGTCCAAAGAAAAGCACCGACGGAGAAAGTGCTGGGACCCACCCAAATCCAAAGGAACAAAATATGAAGAGTGCAAGTGTCTGGACCAACTTGCACCGCTCAAATGTGATATAAAAAACAACCTCCAAGCACAAAAGACCTGCAAGAAAAAATATACATATATATAGATAAAGAAAGAGAACCAAAAGGAAGAAGGGGCTACAAATGGCTAAGAATATCTGGATCTGAGGTATGGAAGCCCTGAATGATCAGAACGGGCAAGGATGGAGATGTGTCTGGGTAAGGAAGGACCTAACTCTAAGGTAAACTGCCTAAGGTCATGAGCCCTAGCCGCCAAAGCATCCGCCACCGAATTACCCTCCCTGTATATGTGCGAGATATGAACCATACGCCCCCTCAAGAGAACCAAAATCCTAGACATAATGTGATCCAACCCCCAACAACACTGACGAGATCGGAGGATCTGAATAGAAATCTGGGAATCAACCTCAATCCAAAGAGGGAAAAGAGAAAGATCAGAACAAAGGATAAGACCCCTCCAGACCGCCCAGAGTTCCGCCCGGATAGTAGACCCAGCTCCAATGAACTCACTGAACGAAAGCAAGACCCGCCCAGAATGATCACGAACGACGCCACCAACCGAAGAATCCCCAGGATTCCCTCTCGAACTCCCATCCACATTAAGCTTAAAACAACCGAACGGCGGCCGAAGCCAACGAACAATCGCCGTCCGATGATATCTGTGAAAGCAAACCGAAATCCCTAGCGAACGCGCCACCTGGAAATAACCCACCCAATGCTTGGGTTTGACAGTACGCGCAGAATGGGCGAGGCGCAGGTAAGACAAGATCTGGAACTTCACCGTCTCTGCAGAAATGGAGAGCAAGCGGTGCTTCGCATCATTCCGAGCCGTCCAGAGAAACCACAAAATAATGAAAGGGAGAAACTCCCTCACATGGCCCCCTGGAGCCCAGACCAGATCCCTCTTCCACGCACTAAGGAATAACCTGAAATCCTCAGTGTCAGGGATACGAACCCCAAAGACAGCACCAAAAAAATGCCAAACAGGGCGAGCCACCGGGCTGCGAATAAACACATGCGTGAATGTCTCAGACATATCACAACACTGACAACGAGACGCTAACGCAAAGCCACGGCGCTGAAGCACCTCATCAACTGGGAGCCACTGATGCCAAAATCTCCAAAGAAAGAATGACATCGTAGGCCTCAACCAGCTACCCCAACAGGGGCGATTAATGCCAGAGATCGGGGCGCGCAAACGGATCAACTCCCAAGCGGACTTTACAGAAAAAGCACCATCGGAGCTATGAATCCAACGAGCCGAATCCAACTCTCCCAAGAGAATCGGGACCAACACAATCTGCTCCGCAAAAGAAGGAGCAACTACTGAACAAAGGAGGTCAAAATCCCAGGTTCCCTCCGAAAGAAAATGGGAAACCCGGGCACCACGATCTCCACAGACCTCAGTCTGACTGGACAGGGGAACATCCCTGAACCAACAATCATCCCAAAATGAAAGATCTCCATGGCCGACACGCCAGCGAATACCACTCTCCGCACGAGGCCTGATCTGGAGCAAACGCCGCCAAGTGGGAGAGATAAAACCACGAGAAGAGACACAAGCTGGGTGCGCCAAGAGGCAATATTTCCTCATCAAAAATTTGGCCCAGAGGGAAGATCCCTGCCTGAACCGAAATCACAGTTTTATGGAGAAGCTATCCACGAGATCTTTCAATCTGCGGAAGCCAAGACCCCCCTCTTCCACGGGGAGGCAAGCCCGAGACCAACGAGCCCAATGCCATTTCTTCTCCAAGGGCCTAGACCCCCAAAGAAAGGCATTAAAGGCTCTCTCAAGTTTCTCCATGACAGCCAACGGAGGCTGAACAACCTGAAACAAATATATGGGCATCGAGAGGAGCACGCTACGAATGAGGGTCATGCGGCTCCCCGGAGAAAGAGTACGAATCTCCCAACCCTCCAGCCGCCTCCTAACAGACTGTAAGAGGGGCTCAAAATGAGAACACGTCCTATTTCCTCGAAATAAGGGAACTCCTAGGTACTTGATCGGCAGATGCCCCTCCGCAAAGCCAGTGATACGCAAAAGTCTAGAGCGAAGGCGCTCAGAGCATCGCGGAGGAAGAATCAGGGAACTCTTGACAGCATTCACCAGCTGTCCCGAACAGTTCTCATAGTGATGCAGAAAATCTAAAAGACGCTGCATCCCACGAGACCCACCATTGGCAAAAATAATGATATCATCAGCATAGGCCAGATGGGAAATCAAAAGATCACAACTAGAACGGTACCTGAAAGCAGGATGACGCAAGTAGAGTCTGTCAAGGCCACGCGAAAGATACTCCGCCCCTAAGATGAAGAGAAGGGGGGACAATGGGTCTCCCTGCCTGAGGCCCCTGGTAGAACCGAAGAACCCCGAAAGAGAACCATTGATATTAACGGAGAAATGACAATGAGAAATACAGGCCGAGACCAACGCCACAACCTGCTCAGAGAAACCAAAATGGCGCAAAACAGCAAAAAGGAAAGGCCATTGGACCCGATCATAGGCCTTAGCCATATCCAACTTCAAAATAACATTACCACCACGAGTGGGAAGAGTGAGACTATGAGTGAGCTCCTGAGCAAGGAGGATGTTATCAGAAATCATCCGTCCCGGAACAAAACCACTCTGATTCAAAGAAATGAGTCTCTCCGCCACAGCCCGCAAACGAGAGTACAACAACTTAGAAATGATTTTGTTCGTGACATTACACAGGCTGATCGGACGGAAATCCGACCAAGCCCGAGCACCCTCGACTTTTGGGATCAAAGTAATCGTGGTGGCAGTAAAGCTCTGGGGCAGGGGAGAGCCTCGGAAAAAATCCAAAACCGCATCCAACACATCCTGATGAACGATCTCCCAGCAATGCTGGAAAAACGCCGAAGAGAAGCCATCAGGGCCTGCCACACTGTCAGGAGAAATGGAGAAAACAGTCGCACGCACCTCCTCAAGGGAGGGGGTAGCAGTAATCCCATAATTCTCCTCATCAGAAATCACCGAAGGAAACCCCGAAAAATCAGGACAATCAAGCACAAAGGGATCCCCAGTGAGTAAGTGCTGAAAAAATGAAGCACCCGACCGCTGAATCATCTCAGGAGACGTCAGGCAAACCCCATCATCCCATATGCGGAAAATCTTATTAGCCACACGCTTCTTCTTAACCATGTTATGAAAGAGTTTGGAGTTCCGCTCACCATCCTCTAGCCAGTTGCATGCAGCTTTTTGTTTCCAAAAATCCGCCTCCATGGCGGTGACACGGGCCAGATCCGCATTACGATCGGACAGGGCAGTCCAATTCGAATCAGAAGGATCGGCCTCACAAGCAAGCTCAGCGGAACGAACTGCGCTCTCAGCCTCGGTGATTTTATCAAAGATGCTACCAAAAACATCCCGATTCCACCACTTGAGGTGATTCTTAAGACGCTTCAACTTAACAAAAAGACGCGACATACCAATCAGACTGCAAGGCAAATTCCAATTAAGCCTGACAGTCTGCAAAAAACCATGATGCCGAAGCCACATACGCTGGAAGCGAAACGAGCTCGGCCCACGGGCAAAAACCGGAGCGGTAACCAAAAGCGGACAGTGGTCAGAAACAGTACGGGGGAGATGTTCAACTCGAATGGAGCTGAAATGATCACCCCAATCAACAGAAACCATAACCCTGTCCAACCGCTTCCAAACGGTCTTATTCGTCCAAGTGAACGAAGACCCCTCAAAACCAGCATCAATCAAACCAGAATCCATAATGAAAGTGTTGAACTCCTCCATGGGTAGCAACCTACCACCACGGGTGCCCAAACACTCAGACGCATCACGAACAACATTGAAATCCCCACCAACCAGCCAAGGACCCAGAACAGGCTTGACGTGAAGCAGGGAAGACCAGAGGTCCCGACGCTCAATATAATCACATCTGGCATAAACAAAAGAACAAAAAACAGATGTGGGTAAAAAAGGGGCAGAAACCTTAATGTGAAGGAACTGAGCATGATCAAGGACACACTCAGCCTGCACATCAGCAGCAAAAAACACCCAAATGTGACCAGAAAGATTCGAAATGACTCGAGAAAAACCAAGACGACGAGTCATGAATCTCTGATCTAAATCGATCATCGGCTCCAAAACAGCCAAAACCTTAACCTGTTTCTCCTTCACAAAGGCATGCAGCCTCTGCTGGGACTCCGAACCCCGAAGTCCCCGGATATTCCAGATCATGCAATTCATAAAGGGTGGGCATCAGGATCACCCTGCCGCCTCTTGGACGAATCCTCAAGATCGTCCTGCTTCCTCTTCTTCACATCAGACATACCAATGTCCGGAACAGCAGACGCAGAGTGTCTATCGAACCCCGAATCAGGATCCTCCTCAGACACCTGTCTGGCAACCAACTCACAAACAGGGGGCCCCTGTCTAACAAACAATTCCTCCACCATGGAAGAAACCTCCGGAGAACCAGGGAGGGAAGGAATAGAATGGCTACTGTGATTTTCCAAGCACAGAACGGAATCACCAAACAACACAGCCACCCCATCTTTTGAAGATCCCAACTCATCCATACAATCCTCAAAAGGGATAGACTCATCCTCCTCCAGAACCTGACCATAAGACTGAGCAGGCACACCAACTGATCTCGAAGGGAGCACCTCAATAATGGAAGTACCCGAATGATCAAAACCAACACCCACAGGAGAACTCGGCGCCAAGGGCGCCTCTCCATGACAACCAACACCCTCATCCCCAAAAGGAAGAACATCATCAGGACTGTCACCAACTACCTTGGAATCACTACCTCGCTCCGCCTCCGCCTGCCAAGGCGACAAGACATCAAAAGCGTTCGAGGTACCCACCGGGACAACATGCGCAGCAGGAGGTGCCCTCACATGAGGAACACGAGGCGCAGCCCGCCTCCGTCTCCTGCGCTTAGGGCCAACGAACTGATCAGGATTCTGGTCCTGAGGACCCTGAGCAACATTAGGTGCCACACCCTCCTGGTGTGTCATGCCCACAGTATCAACCTGAAGCGGGGGAACAGGACCAGCAGGTCTAGTCCGGACTGGGCGGGGATTCTTCCCATGCGAATAACACACACTGGTAGCATGTCCCAGCATCTTGCAATCAGTACAATATGCTGGAATCTTCTCATAAACTACCTCAATCTCCTGTAGGTGAGCCCCCCATGACACCCAGATGGACTGGACAGGGGGCTCCAAGACATTGATCTCAACACAAATGCGGGCAAAGGACCCCCGAGTGCCATCTGCTGTGTGATCATCAATTTTAATGGGAGTACCCAAAAGCTTAGCAAGAGCGCAAAGGCTCTTCTTATCATAAAGATGGAGTGGTAACTCCAGAAGTCTGACCCAAACCGGAGCAAGTGGAGACTCTGCCTGGAAATTAAACTCCGGTGTCCACTTGGATAATCGGATACCAAGTGGACCAATAAACAAATTGCCCCTGGTCCATAGACGGGCATAGTCCTCCTCACAAGAGAGAACAATCAGAAGAAAACCCCTTGGCAAGAATTTCAAACTATACGGTCGCCCAAAACCGAGATTGGCAAAAGCCGCAGATATAGCATGTTTGGGCACAATCGACCGATTGCCAGAAATTTTGCCGACCAAAGCAAACTTAAACGGGGCAGATAAAGATGATATGAGCTCATCCGAAAAGTGAATGCCCGGCTTACCGTCCTTAAAAGACGGTGCGGGCATCTCATCCATCGACCCAAGAACATCCTCGAAGTTGTTCTTGGCCGCCCGAGAGGACGAAGGTGCCAAAACATCCCGAAAAGACAGGGGAGGGGTAACAGAAGCATTAGGGCCAGAAATACCCGAAGAAATACCTGGATTAACCGAGTTAACACGTCGAGTCTGCAGAGTTGACTGGCCAGCGTTGACCTTTGACTTTCCCGTTGACTTTCCGGTCGAGGTACCACCGTGGAACGACGACGGTGCAACGAGCTTGGAACCGGAACCCAAAGTGACAGAACCGGACGGTGGAGGGGTGAAATCAAGCGAACCGGTGATCGGAGAAATAGAAAAAACCGGAATTTGGGGGTTTCCGTTCACCGGTGAATTTTCCGAAATCGATTGAGGCGAAATGTTACCCATACCTGGACGATCAACTCCTAAAGAAGAATTGAAGAAAGAAGCCGGAATCGGGCCTGAAATCGGCGAAGCAAATGACGGCAGGGAGGAATGAACGTCCAGTTCCTTAGATCTGAAATTACCGGCGGGTCTGAGCTCCGATTGGACTAATTCAGGTGCCATTGGAATCGTCTGGACCAGAGGATCACAGATCGGGGTTTGGATGGTACCTTGGATGGCGGAGTTGGCCGGAATCGGTGAAATAACGGACGTCTGCGCAGTGAACAGTGACTGCGCATGTTTGGACGGAAATGGCGCCGGAACGGGAGAACTACCCGGTCGCGCAGGTGACGGAAAAGAAAGAGGAGGTTGAGACGAAGAGAATGACATATGGCCGGCACCAAGAGGAGCGATGGTTGCCGGCGACGACGAAGATGAAAAAACGGCCGGAATTTCGATCGGAGAAAAGGGCGGGCAATCGGACTCCGATTGGCCTGAAATTTTGCAGGGGTGGTCGCCGGAGGATGGCGGTTCAGATGAGGGCGGTGGCCGGCCGGGGTCCGGCGGCGAAAGCATGGCGGTAGAAGGTGGGTGAATAGTGACAATTTGGTGTGTTTTTTCTCACGCTTTTAGTGTGTGTTTTTTGAGAGCATTTTTTGGTTTAGGGTTTAGGGTTTAGGGTTTAGGGTTTTTTTTTTTTTTTTATTTATTATTTTTTTTTTTTTTAGGTTTAGGGTTTAGGGTTAAGGGGTTTTTTTTTTCTTTTTTTTTTTTTTTTTTTTTTTTTTTTAAAGCTAAAAAGTTTATTTATTAACAAATAAAACCTAACGGAGGGGGACTAGACCAAGACCTCCGGAAAGGCTATATCACAATCATAACATAAAAACAGAAATAAAGACATACTACAACAGGGCAACCTGAAATAAAGCACAACAAAATACAAACAAACCAGCGAGTGCCCCGGAATACATCAGACAAATAGAACAAAATGGTGAGCAAGGAGAACTCTGCAGTGAACGCCCACCACATACCGCCAAAAATGCGGAAAACGAAATCAGCCTGGATCAAGAGGTCGCCCATAGGGCAAACTCGCCTGAGCCGCCTTCTGCCTATAATAACGCCGCTGCTGAGATCGCGTACGGCCCGGAAGTGGTAGAGATAAACATCCTTCACTCACTGAACCCATCTCAAACTCTGGCAGAGCAGTAGAAACAGGAGTATCACCCACAGGATCCGGAACAGCAGGGGCAATCTCAACAACCGGAACAGTAACAACCACAGGTGCAGTAACAACTGCTCCAGAAGTAGATGCCACCTCAACCATATCCGTGGCCTGAGACGAGATAATCGGATCCAAATCATCGTGAGAAAGACTACTCACCGCAGCATTCTGCTCTGCCGCAAGCTTACTAAGAAGGGACTTAAACCTCTGGGGACGGGGTTTAACGGTACCCGAAGTCTCACCAGGACCTGAAGCAGTGGGTAAATCTTGCAGTATCTCATAGTAATTCTTCGTCGAAATGGGCCGAGCCGGATCTTTCCTCACAACAGGTCGGCTTCGGGGACGCTTGGAAACATGTCCTATAAAATCAGTATCACCGGACTGTGGCGGATCAGACGCAACACCCTGAGGCTGCTCGGAAGGAGGCGGAAGCGGGGAATCCGATGCAACACCCTTACCATGAGGTCGGGTCCGGCGCGGGCGAGAAGACTTTCCATTACGAGAGCAAAAATCAAGTGAATGGCCCAACAACTGGCAATGAGAACAATAATGGGGAACTTGCTCATAGACCACCTCCACAACCTGACTATGATCACCCCAACCCACCCAGATACGCTCCGGACGAGCCTGAAGAACATCAATCTCAACACAAACTCTAGCAAAAGATCCTCTAGTCCCATCAGCGGTAATCTCATCAATCTTAACTGGATTACCTAAAATCTTAGCAATAGGAAACAAGCTCTGTTTAGCATAAAGATGCAATGGCAAATCAATAAATCTGACCCAAATAGGAGCAATAGGAGAATCCGCCTCAAACTTGAATTCGGGAGTCCATTTCGAAAAACGAATCACTACAGACCGAATCGAAACAAGAGGCTGAGTCCAAAACCTCAAATAATCCTCCTCACAGGAAAGGGTGAGAACCATATACCCACGAGGAAGAAAACGAACAGTATGAGAACCCAACAAACCAATACAAGAGAAAGCAGATAATATATCAGAATTGGGAGTCAAACCCCGGTTCCCAGTGATACGCCCTACCAGAGCAAACTTAAAAGAAGCAGAGAGGGACGAAATAACCTGATCCGGGAACAAAATTCCGGGAATCCCATCTCGAACAATCGGAGCGGGCACCTCATCCATCGATGCAGCAACATCAGCAAAACTCTGAGCCTGCGACGGTGGAGAGGAACGACGCAAAACATCCCTGAAAGACACCGCAGGAGGGACAGAGCGAGGAAAAACAACTGCCGGAGCAACGGGATTAGGAGAAAGCAATTGACTTGCTGCCGAGTCAACCCGCAACGGTTGAATGGGTGACTCGACCGAGTCAACCCGGAACGGTACCACCGGAGGACCACCGTCGGCCGGCGATGAAGGGAGGAGCATGGAACCGGTGAGAGAACGAGAAGAATCGGCCAAAACAGGAGATAATTTGACGGAAATCGTTGGTTGACTCGGCCGCAACTCGCCAAATTGGGCGTTTCCGACCGACGGCTGTGAACCTGCAATTGACGGTGGGGAAATATTACCCAAGACCGGACGAACATAACCTGAAGAGGAATTTCCCAAAGGAGCTCGGACGCCGGCGGAATTGACAGAAGAAGCAGGCGCGACGAGGGTTACATGCGGTGCCGGACTAGATCTAAAATTCCCGGTGAATGTGAACGATTCGGGCAACGGGCCATGGACGAACTTATTCGTCTGAGGACGGCATTCCAGATCGGGGCTTGGATCGGAGAAAGGACGCCGGAACTGACCGGAATCGAGCAAAACGCGGACGGCTCCTGCGTGAACAGTGCAGGCGGAACTTTCGTGGTGAAATCGGACGGGCAAATCAACTCTGAATGACTTGAAATTTTCACAGTAGCCTCGCCTTGACGAGACGAATCCAACGGTACCTCATTTGTAAAAAACGGAGTTGAAATCGCCGGAGATGAGATTTTGGCCGGAATTTGCAGATTTTCGGATGAGCTTTTGGTCGGGCAATCGGACTCCGTTTGCTTTGAAAGTTTGACAGCAGCATCGCCTCGTCGTGGCGGTTCAGATGGTCCGGTGAACCGGCCGGGAACCGGCTCCGGCATGTGAGGCGAAAATTTGGAGATTTTTTGGCTTTTTATTTCACTATTCACTTTGAGAGAAAATGTTTTGGGGGCGAATGGTTTTGGGTTTAGGGTTAGGGTTTAGGGTTTAGGGTTTAGGGTTTTAGGGTTTAGGGTTTTTTTTTTTTTTTTTAGCTAAAAAGTTTATTTATTAACAAATAAAACCTAACGGAGGGGGACTAGACCAAGACCTCCGGAAAGGCTATATCACAATCATAACATAAAAACAGAAATAAAGACATACTACAACAGGGCAACCTGAAATAAAGCACAACAAAATACAAACAAACCAGCGAGTGCCCCGGAATACATCACACAAATAGAACAAAATGGTGAGCAAGGAGAACTCTGCAGTGAACGCCCACCACATACCGCCAAAAATGCGGAAAACGAAATCAGCCTGGATCAAGAGGTCGCCCATAGGGCAAACTCGCCTGAGCCGCCTTCTGCCTATAATAACGCCGCTGCTGAGATCGCGTACGGCCCGGAAGTGGTAGCGATAAACATCCTTCACTCACTGAACCCATCTCAAACTCTGGCAGAGCAGTAGAAACAGGAGTACCACCCACAGGGTCCGGAACAGCAGGGGCAATCTCAACAACCGGAACAGTAATAACCACAGGTGCAGTAACAACTGCTCCAGAAGTAGATGCCACCTCAACGATATCCGTGGCCTGAGACGAGATAATCGGATCCAAATCATCGTGAGACAGACTACTCACCGCAGCATTCTGCTCTGCCGCAAGCTTACTAAGAAGGGACTTAAACCTCTGGGGACGGGGTTTAACGGTACCCGAAGTCTCACCAGGACCTGAAGCAGTGGGTAAATCTTGCAGTATCTCATAGTAATTCTTCGTCGAAATGGGCCGAGCCGGATCTTTCCTCACAACAGGTCGGCGTCGGGGACGCTTGGAAACATGTCCTATAAAATCAGTATCACCGGACTGTGGCGGATCAGACGCAACACCCTGAGGCTGCTCGGAAGGAGCCGGAAGCGGGGAATCCGATGCAACACCCTTACCATGAGGTCGGGTCCGGCGCGGGCGAGAAGACTTTCCATTACGAGAGCAAAAATCAAGTGAATGGCCCAACAACTGGCAATGAGAACAATAATGGGGAACTTGCTCATAGACCACCTCCACAACCTGACTATGATCACCCCAACCCACCCAGATACGCTCCGGACGAGCCTGAAGAACATCAATCTCAACACAAACTCTAGCAAAAGATCCTCTAGTCCCATCGGCGGTAATCTCATCAATCTTAACTGGATTACCTAAAATCTTAGCAATAGGAAACAAGCTCTGTTTAGCATAAAGATGCAAGGGCAAATCAATAAATCTGACCCAAACAGGAGCAATAGGAGAATCTGCCTCAAACTTGAATTCGGGAGTCCATTTCGAAAAACGAATCACTACAGACTGAATCGAAACAAGAGGCTGAGTCCAAAACCTCAAATAATCCTCCTCACAGGAAAGGGTGAGAACCATATATCCCCGAGGAAGAAGACGAACAGTATGAGAACCCAACAAACCAACACAAGACAAAGCAGATAAAATATCAGAATTAGGAGTCAAACCCCAGTTCCCAGTGATTCGCCCTACCAAAGCAAACTTAAAAGAAGCAGAGAGGGACGAAATAACCTGATCCGGGAACAAAATACCGGGAATCCCATCTCGAACAATCGGAGCTGGCACTTCTTCCATCGAGTCAACTATGTCAGCAAAACTCTGACTCGGCAAAACCGGAGACGTACGATTCAAAATATCCTTAAAAGAGACTGACGGAGGACAAGAAACCTTCGAAGAACGATCAAAAACAGCCGATGGAACAACCGAGGCAGCAATCCGCGAAGGAGGAACTGCCGGTCCAACTCGGCCGAGTGAACTCAGAGAGCCGACCGAGTTCACCGGAGAGTCACCAAACTGAGCACCACCTAATGCCGGAGAGGAGAATGCGAAGCCGGAACCGGCCATACCACTACCCGAACCGGCCGGAACGATTGTGACTCGGGACGAAATCGGTGATGAACTCGAGCCAAGAACACCAAATTGGGCGTTTCCGATCTCTGAATAATTTTCCGAAATTGGCAACATGGAACGATTGCCCATCCCTTGATTAGAGCTCTGGCCAAAGGAATTGAATTTTAGAGAAGTGTCGGCGCCGGAATTGAAGCAAACGTCCGACGAAGGCGAGTGAATAGAGCTTGTAATCGTAGATCTGAAAATCCCGTCCATCGGAGACGTTATAGACATCGGTGCTGGTACCATATGAAGCGCCTTGGAGTGGGTATTACAGATCGGGACCCCGATCGAACAAACACCATCGGAAGCGGCCGGAATCGAGAAAACCGTATGCGGCGATTCTGTGAACAGTAAATTCGCGACTTTGCCGGATGAATTGGGGAACCAAACGGACTCCGATTGACCTGAAATTTGAACACAAGGTGCGATTTGAGAAGATGATTCTAGTGGTACAAGAGTCGTAGCCGGAAGATGAGCTTTAGCCGGCGCGATCGAGCTCGCCGGAAAATGCGCAGATTTCGAGCATTCAGACGTGGAATTGGCCGAGCAAAGGTGCTCCGATTGACCTGAAATTTTTACAGTAGCCTCGTCTCGTCGAGGCGCATCTGTTGGTGTCATTGGCCGGCCGGAAACCGGCGTTAACATGGAGGCGATTTTTGGGCGATTTTTGGCTTATTTTGGGTCACTATTCACTTTAGAGAAAAAATTTTAGGGGCGAAAATGGTTTAGGGTTTAGGTTTAGGTTTAGGTTTAGGTTTGGGTTTTGGGTTTAGGGTTTAGGGTTTAGGGTTTTTTTTTTTTTTTTTTAATAAAACACCGCCGAAAGCGGGGGGGTTAGGCGGACCCCTACCTGTATATATAAACACAAAAGAAATACAAGATAAGGCCTAAAGAGAGGGCAGGTATACCAAGACCTCTCTAAAAGCGAGTCTGACAACACATAAAACATAAAGACATAAAACCTAGGGTGGCAAATACACGTGCCAAAATCTAATCCCTAGGAAAAGCGCATAATAAAATGAACATATAAGAGCAGCGCTAAATACATCAATACAAATCGAAACATGTCTAAACTGTAAAGATCCGACTCAGATGTAGGTGCAAAAGACAACCAATTGTACCCATCTCTGAGCCGTCTGTCGCTGTAAGTCCAACATGAAAATGGCGTCCTAGTCCGAGATCGGTCGCAATCCAGCTGAAGTAAGAGAAACTTCAAATCCCCAGAAGAAGGTGAAAACGTATGGAGCTCATAACGTCATAAATCCAAGCGTGACTGGAACGTTGATATAAGAGGTAGCCAAGAGATAACATGGAGAGCCACCAATGCACGTAGCAAAAGCAGAGAACATATAAATCCCGACATGAATGGAGCTCTGGGCCAGAGAAACCACTGAGAGAGATCATCCAAAGCCACCATAAAACCCGGCAAGAGAACACAAATTATAGAAAACGGCGGCCAAGGAGAAGCCTGCAGAGAGCGACCGCCAGAGAATAGGGTGGTCCAAATAAAAGCACCAATGGAGAAGGTGCGAGAGTCCACCAGATCCAAAGAAACAAAGCACTCCAAAGAGACAGTACCTGCAAAGGAAAAAATACATATAGATATATATAAATATAGAAATAGATCCAAATAAAGGAAGGGGCTGCAAATAGCTAAGAACATCTGTATCTAAGGTAGGGAAGCCCGGAGATATCCGAGCGGGTCAGTATGGATATGTGTCTGGGTAGTGAAGGACCTAACTCTAAGGTATAAACCCTAATGGTATGAGCCCTTGCCGCCAACGCATCCGCCACCGAATTTCCCTCCCGAAAAATATGTGAAAAATGAACCGCCCGCCCCCTCAAAAGAAACAGAATCCGAGTGACTGTATGATGAAGGTCCCAATGACACCGACGAGAACGCAGGATCTGAAGAGAAATCTGAGAATCGGTCTCAACCCAAAGGGGAAAAAGACCGAGATCGGAACAGATAAGAAGGCCCCTCCAAACCGCCCAAAGCTCCGCCCGGACATTGGTCCCGACTCCGATAAACTCGCTGAAGGAGAGCACCACCCTGCCAGAAGAATCACGCACAACACCACCGACAGACGACTCCCCAGGATTGCCCCTCGAACTCCCATCAACATTCAGCTTAAAGCACCCAGGTGGTGGACAGAGCCACCGGACAATCGCTAACCTATGGGTCCGCTGAAAGGCAACAAAAATTCCCAGCGATCTCGCCGCCTCAAAGGCACCAAGCCAGTGCTTGGGCTTAACAATGAAAGCAGCATGGGCAAGACGCAGATAAGACAAAATCTGAGACTTCACAGTCTCCCCAGAAATACGCAACTGACGGTGCTTCGCATCATTACGAGCCATCCAGAGAAACCACAAAACAATGAAGGGCAGAAACTCCTTGACGTGGCCCCCAGGTGCCCAATGAAGATTTCTCTTCCAAGCGCTAAGGAACAACCTGAGATCCCCTGTGCAGGGGATCCGGACACGAAATATGGCCCCAAAGAAATGCCAGACATAACGGGCTATCGGGCCATCAATGAAGACATGTGTAAATGTCTCCGACATATCACAACACTGGCATCGAGAAGCCAACTCAAAGCCACGACGTTGGAGCATATCATCCAACGGGAGCCACTGATGCCAAAATCTCCAAAGAAAAAAAGACATCGTGGGCCTCAACCAACGGCCCCAACAAGGAGTCAAGATATCAGAAACAGGGTCTCTCAATCGGACAAGCTCCCAAGCAGACCTAATCGAAAAAGCACCGTCAGAACTGTGAATCCAAAGCGCCAAATCAGGCTCGCCAAAGGCAATCGGGGTCAAAGTAATCGCCTCAGCAACAGAAGGGGCCACCACAGCGCAAAGAAGATCGAAATCCCAAGCCCCCTCAGACAAAAAGTGAAAAACCCGAACAGCACGGCCCCCACGGACCTCACACTGGCTGGACAGAGCAGTATCCCCAAACCATATGTCATCCCAAAAGGACACGTCTCCAAGGCCAACGCGCCAGCGAATGCCGGGCTCGGCGCGAGGTCTGATCCGTAGGAGACGACGCCAGGTGGGGGATATTAAACCACGAGGGAGAACAGAGGCAGGAGCATCCATCTGGCAATACTTCCGTAAAAGGAATCTCGCCCAGAGAGAGGAGCCCTGCCGAAACCGGAACCACAACTTAATAGAAAAGCTATCCACCAGATCTTTCAATCTGCGGAAGCCAAGACCACCCTCCATCACTGGGAGACAGGCTCGAGACCACTTGGCCCAGTGCCATTTCTTCTCCAGTGTCCGCGACCCCCAGAGAAAAGCGTTGAAAACCAGCTCAAGCTTCTCCATGACAGCAAGCGGTGGCTGTACCACCTGAAACAGATAAATCGGCATGGAGAGGAGCACACTGCGGATAAGGGTTATGCGGCTACCCGGAGAGAGCGTCCGGATCTCCCAACCCTCTAACTTCCTACGAACAGATTGTAGGAGGTGCTCAAAAAGGGAACATACTCGGTTACCCCTAAACAAGGGGACTCCGAGGTACTTGAGGGGCAAATGACCCTCCGCAAACCTGGTGATGCGCAAAATCCGAGAGCGAAGTCGCTCAGAGCACCTCGGAGGCAAGATAACAGAACTTTTGACAACGTTCACCAGCTGACCCGAACAATTCTCATAATGATGCAGTAAACCCATAAGGCGCCGCAAACTACGAGACCCACCATTGGCGAAAATAATGACATCATCAGCATAAGCCAGATGGGAAATCAGGATATCACAACCAGAGCGGTACCTGAGCTCAGGATGCTGCAGGTAGAGGCGGTCAAGGCCGCGCGATAGGTACTCCGCCCCCAAAATGAAAAGCATGGGGGACAAGGGATCGCCCTGTCTGAGGCCTCTAGTGGAACCAAAGAACCCCGAGAGAGAGCCATTGATGTTCACGGAGAAATGGCAATGAGATATGCAAGCCGAGACCATCTCCACAACCCGCTCCGAGAAACCAAAGTGTCTCAAAACCTCGAAGAGGAAAGGCCACTGGACCCTGTCATAGGCCTTGGCCATATCCAACTTCAGGATAACATTACCGCCACGAGTGGGGAGAGTGAGACTGTGAGTGAGCTCCTGGGCTAGGAGAATATTATCGGAGATCATCCGACCCGGAACGAAGCCACTCTGATTCGGTGAAATAAGTCTCTCCGCCACAACCCTCAGCCGAGAGTACAACAGCTTAGAGATGATCTTATTAGTGACATTGCACAGACTAATCGGACGGAAGTCCGACCAAGCATGAGCACCCGCGACTTTGGGGATCAGAGTGATTGTGGTGGCGGTAAAACCCTGGGGGAGGGGAGAACCCCTGAAAAAATCCAGGACAGCATCAAAAACATCCTGATGAACAATCTCCCAACAATGCTTGAAAGAACGCCGAGGAGAAGCCATCAGGCCCAGCCACACTATCAGGATGTATGGAGAAGACGGTCGCACGAACCTCCTCCAAAGAAGGGGTCGCAACAATACCCTCATTCTCCACAGCAGAGATAACGGAGGGGAAAGCCCGAAAAATCAGGACTCGCAAGCGCAGAGGGGTCACCAGTAAGCAAATGCTGGAAAAACGAGGCTCCCGACTGCTGAATCAACTCAGGAGACGTCAGGCATACCCCATTATCCCAGATGCGGAAAATCTTATTCGCCACCCGTTTTCTTCTTCACCATGTTGTGAAAGAGTTTGGTGTTCCTCTCATAATCCTCTAACCAGTGGCAAGCAGCTTTCTGTCTCCAAAAATCCGCCTCCATGGCGGTGACACGGGCCAGATCCTCATTGCGATCAGACAGAGAAGTCCAATTCAACTCAGAAGGATCAGCCTCACAGACAACCTCAGCGGACCGAACAGCCCTCTCAGCCTCAATGATTTTATCGAAAAGGTTCCCAAAAACATCCTGATTCCACCACTTGAGGTGATGTTTGAGGCGCTTAATCTTAGCAAAAAGGCGAGGCATACCACTCAAACTACAAGGCAGAAACCAATTAAGCCGAACAGTCTGCAAAAATCCATGATGCCGAAGCCACATACGCTGGAAGCGAAACGAGCTCGGCCCACGGGCAAACACCGGAGCGGTGACCAAAAGCGGACAGTGGTCAGAGAAAGTACGGGGAAGATGTTCAACACGAATGGAGCTGAAATGATCACCCCAATCAACGGAGACCATAACCCTGTCCAACCGCTTCCAAATGGTCTTATTCGTCCAGGTGAACGAAGAGCCCTCAAAACCGGCATCAACCAGACCAGAATCCAAAATGAAAGTATTGAACTCCTCCATGGGTAGAAACCTACCACCACGGGTGCCCAAACACTCAGATGCATCTCTGACTACATTAAAATCACCCCCAACAAGCCAAGGACCCAGAGCAGGCTTGACCTGAAGAAGGGAAGACCAAAGATCTCTGCGCTCAACGTAGCCGCAGCTGGCATAAACAAATGAACAAAACACCTCAGTCGGTAAAAAAGAGGCGGACACCTTGATGTGCAGGAACTGAGCATGATCAAAAACACACTCAGTCTGCACATCCGCGGATGAAAAAACCCAAATATTACCAGAAAGATTCGAAATGACTCTAGAAAAACCAAAACGGCGAGTCATGAATCTCTGGTCCAACATGATCATCGGCTCCAAAATGGCCAAAATCTTAATCTGATGCGCCTTCACATAAGCATGAAGCCGCTGTTGGGACTCCGAACTCCGAAGTCCCCGAACATTCCAAATGAGAGAATTCATGGAGATCGATGAGCAGAAGCACCTGGCCGCCGCTTAAACGAAACTCCCAACGCTTCCTTTTTCCTTTTATTCACGTTCGACATATCAGTATCCTGAGCACCAGAATCAGAATGTCGATCAAACCCCGTGTCGAGGTCATCAGCAGACATACGCTCGACAATCCGCTCACAAACAGGAGACCCCTGTTGAGCAACAAGTTCCTCAAGATGAGAGGAAACATCTGGAGAAAAAGGAATGGAAGGAATCGAATGGCAGCTGTGATTCTCCATGCACTGAACAGAAGTGCCAAAACCCCCCTCCTCAAACTGATGAACAAAAGACTGAACAGACACACAAGCCGTACCCGAAGGTAAGGCGTCAACAATGGGCAGACCCAAACTAATCGGGTCAACATCAACAACAGGAGCCTGATCCAAAGGAGCATCTCCAAGTAAACCATCACCCACAACCTCCAAGTGGGATCCAAGATCAGGATTAAGACCAACCAACTCAGTAGTGTCGCAACGCTGAGCCTCATCATGCCAGGGTGACAAAACCTCAAAGGCATTTGAGGAAGTAACTTGATGCGGAACATCAGGAACTGTAGGGGGGGCTCCAGCAGGAGGACCCCTGTGCACAGGCCGCCTCCTCCGTCTACGTCTAGGGCCATCGCCATTTAAATGAAGCTGAGGCTGTGGTCCAGGATTAAAGACAGGAACAGCACCCTCCTGGGGTGTTTGTGCTTTGGGAGGAACTGGATCTTGAGATTTTTGAAAAACGGGTTTAGGCCTCGACGGCCTAGGATTCTTCCCGTGAGAATAACACACGGTAACTGAATGTCCCAGCATCTTGCAGTCAATGCAATATGCGGGGATCTTCTCATAAATGACATCAATAACCTGTGTGTGATCACCCCAACCAACCCAAACCTGCTGAATGGGAGGCTGTAAAACATCAATTTCCACACATACTCGGGCGAAAGCGCCTCGAGAGACATCAGCGGTGTGGTCGTCCATCTTAACAGGCTTACCCACAAGACTCGCAAGAGCAAAAAGAGTACGCTTGTTGAACAAATGCAAGGGTAAGCCCGGAAAACGGATCCAGACTGGCGCAATGGGGGATTCCTCATGCAGATTAAATTCGGGAGTCCACTTAGAAAAACGGATCCCAAGTGGTCCCACAAAAATGTTCCCCCTCGACCAAACGCGCGCGTAATCTTCTTCACATGAGAGAGAAATGACCAAAAAACCTCTGGGTAAGAATTTCAAGTCAAACGATCGCACTAGTCCCATTGTTTCGAAAGCCACAGAAATCGAAGAATTAGGGACTAAGGACCTGTTCCCCGAAATTTTACCGACTAGAGCATATTTAAAAGGTTCGATCAGTGAAGAAATTACCTCAACCGGGAATCGGATACCCGGCTTGCCATCCAGAATAGACGGCTCAGGCAGCTCCTCCATCGAATTACGCACATCCTCGAAACTTTTCTGCACGGTACGAGGAGACGGAGGTGCAAGAGCGTCACGAAAAGAAACAGTAGCCCGAACCTCAGCACGAAGGACGGGTTTGACCGCAGATGCAGAACCATTGACTGCCGAGTCAACTCGGTCAACACGACGGTTTGACTCGCCCGAGTTGACCCGCGAGTTGCCGGCCGGAGTTGCAGCGATCGCCGGCGACGTCATGGGGAGTACAGAACCGGTATCCAAAGCACGAGAACCGGACGTCGGAGGGGCCGATTGGACACTAGAATTGGATGAAATCGATTGAAAATCGCCAATTTGGGCGTTTTTGATCGGAGATGAATTACCTGAAATTGAAGATAAAATTGGATTACCCATCGAAAGTGGAGTACACGGTTGAAAGGAATTCACCAACGGAGCGGCGATGACGCCGGAATTGAAGAAAAACCCCGTCGGCGTTAGGGTTTCAGTGGTGCGAGGTGTAGATCTGAAATTCCCGTCGGAATTGAACACCGATGATGACGGGCCTTGTAGAGTTGGAATCGACTGCTCATGAGGATTCCAGATCGGGGTCCCAATTGAACAGAGGTGACCGGAATCGGCCGGCATGGACAGAAACGTGGCTGGAGGCGTGATGAACAGTGCAGGCGGAAGTTCGGAGCTTAAATCGGCGGGGCAAATGGACACCGATTTACCTAATTTTTGGACACAAGGGTCGCTTGGAAGAGGCGAATCTAAGGGTACATAAACGGCGCCAATCGGAACGGTAGATGAAGTCGACGCGTTTATGGCCGGAATTTGCGGGATTTGTGTCGGCGATTTGGTGGGGCAAACGTGCTCTGATGACGATGATTTTTGGATATTATGTTCGTTGGGGTGTGGCGCGTCGGGTGGTGTGGTGAACCGGCCGGGAACCGGCGGCGGCGGCATGGCGGCGGTGAGAGCAAGTTTGGGCGATTTTTAGGGGTTTTTTTGGGTTTTTGGGGTTGAGAGCATTTTTTTGGTTTGGGGTTTTGGTTTAGGGTTTAGGGTTTAGGGTTTGGGGGTTTGGGGTTTGGGGGTTTGGGGTTTAGGGTTTAGGGTTTAGGGTTTTTTTTTTTTTCCGGAAAACACCGCCGGATGCGGGGGGGTTAGGCAGACCCCTACCTGTATATATCCACAAAATAAACAGTAACAAAATACAGAATACAGAAAAGAAAAAAAAAAAAAAAAAAAAACCTAAAAGAGGAGGTGGATAAAACCATAACCTCCTCAAAAAGGCTAAAGCAGTAGAAACATAAATACAAAGCAACCTAGGGAAGGAATTACAAAAGCAAAACGAACCCTAGAAGACTACCAAATAAGCGGCAACAACTAATCAAAAAGGAGAAGCGCTATGAACCGCATGCTGAGGAAGACAAAATGATAATGGCGAGATGATCGCAGAGTCCATGCAAAAGCTCTCATCCCGGAGCTATCATCCTGGAGAGTCCAATAATGGCGATCACAGAGTAATATATAGATCGCAATCCCGCCAGAACAAAAGATATCTAGCATCTGAATCAAAAGAGCAGAGATCTCGATCCCATGAAGTAGGAGTCTGACGAACATGTCATAAGAAGCAGAGGATCCTTTAGAAAGCACCCCATGAATCCACCATGACATCCAGCAAACACCTCTACAATAACTGATACGGCGGCCAAGGAGAACCAGCAACCATGAATGTGCCAAAGGAAAGCACCAACAGAAATAGGGCAGAGACCCACTCAGAACAAACAAGAATACACACATCATGTGCAAGTGTCTGGACCCACTTGCACAGACCATACGGAAGTGAAAAACAACCTCCAAGTACACTAACCTGCAATAAAATATATATATATATATATATATATGTATATAGATATAAATAGATATAGAGCCAGAGACCATAAAGAAAGAGATCCAAAAAAGAAGAAGGGGCTGCAAATGGCTAAGAGGATCTGTTTCTGAGGTATGGAAGCCCAGAATGATCAGATCTAGCAAGGGTGGAGATGTCTGGAGGTAGGGAAGGACCTAACTCTAAGGTGTACTGCCTAAAAGTATGAGCCCTCGCCGCCAAGGCATCCGCCACAGAATTCCCTTCCCGGTAAATATGCGATAAATGAACAGATCGCCCCCTCATCAACAAAAGAATCCGTGTAACAAAATGTTCAAGATTCCAGCAGCACCGACGAGAACGAAGTAAAAGAATGGAAATCCAAGAGTCAGTCTCAATCCAAAGAGGGAAGAGTTGAAGATCAGAAGAAATGAGAAGACCCCTCCAAATAGCCCATAATTCTGCCCGGACATTGGTCCCAACTCCAATGAACTCACTGAAAGAAACCACCACATGCCCAGAAGAGTCACGAACAACCCCACCAACAGTAGAGTACCCAGGACTACCTCTCGAACTCCCATCTACATTCAATTTAAAACACCCGAACGGCGGCCGCAACCAACGAACAATCGTCAGTTTACGAGCCCTACGCAACTGAACAAAAATCCCCATAGCCCTCGCAGCCTGCAAAACACCCCGCCAGTGCATGGGCTTAACAGTAGACGCAGCGTGAGCGAGGCGCAAATAAGACAAAATCTGAGACTTAACAGTCTCCGCGGAAATGTGCAAATGACGGTGTTTCGCATCGTTACGAGCCGTCCAGAGAAACCATAAAACAATGAAAGGCAAAAACTCCTTCACGTGGCCCCTAGGAGTCCACCCCGGATGCCTCTTCCAAGCACTGAGGAAGAGTCTGAAATCACTGGTAAGGGGAATACGGACATGAAAAACAGCCCCAAAGTAATGCCATACAGACCTGGCAAGAGGGCTATCAATGAAAATGTGCGTGAATGTCTCAGGCATCTCACAACACTGACATTTAGACGCCAGCTCGAAACCACGACGCTGGAGCACATCGTCAACTGGAAGCCATTGATGCCAAAACCTCCAGAGGAAGAAAGACATAGTAGGCCTCAGCCAACTGCCCCAGCAAGGAGTGAAGATATCAGAAACTTGGTCTCTCAAGCGGACAAGCTCCCATGCGGATTTCAGCGAAAAAACACCGTCAGAACTATGCACCCAAATAGCCGAATCGGGCTCCCCCGATGCAATAGGGATCAGAGTAATAGTCTCAGCAACAGAGGGTGGGACAACTGAGCAGAGAAGGTCAAAATCCCAAGCCCCATCTGAAAGAAAGTGAGAAACACGGACACCCCGATCCCCCCTAAGCAGGACCTGACTAGACAAGGGAACATCCCCACACCAGATGTCATCCCAAAAAGCAACATCTCCCACCCCAATTCTCCATCGAATGCCAGATTCAGCACGAGCCCTAATCTTAAGCAAACGACGCCAAGTGGGAGAAATGAACCCAGCAGATGAAACATAAGCTGGATGCACCAACTGGCAGTATTTTCTCATCATGAATTTGGCCCATAGGGATGAACCTTGACGAAAACGAAACCATAATTTAATGGAGAAGCTATCCACAATATCTTTGAGCCTGCGAAATCCAAGACCCCCTTCAGAGACAGGAAGACATGCACGAGACCACCTCGCCCAATGCCATTTCTTATCCAAGGATCTGGATCCCCACAGGAAACCATTGAAAACATTCTCAAGCCTCTCCATAACTGCCAGAGGTGGCTGGACTACCTGGAACATGTAAATGGGAACCGAAAGGAGGACACTCCTAAGGAGAGTCATACGGCTCCCCGGGGAAAGAGTTTTAAGCTCCCAACTCTCCAACTTCTTACTCACCATCTGCACAAGGGGATCAAAAAGAGAGCAAACTCTATTCCCACGAAACAAAGGAACTCCGAGGTATTTGATAGGAAAACAACCCTCCCCAAACCCAGTGATACGAAGGAGACGGGAACGAGTACGACCAGAACACCTCGGAGGCAAAATAATGACACTCTTAACTGCATTCACCAACTGCCCCGAGCAGTTTTCATAGTGATGCAAAAAATCCATGAGACTGTTCATCTCACGAGTCCCACCATTGGCAAAAATAATGATATCATCAGCATAGGCCAGGTGGGAAAGAAGGAGATCACAACCAGATCGGTACCTAATCGCAGGATACTGACGATAAAGACGATCAAGACCACGCGAAAGGTACTCTGCCCCCAAAATGAAAAGAAGTGGGGACAAAGGGTCGCCCTGCCGGAGACCCCTAGTGGATCCAAAGAATCCAGTGAGTGAACCATTGATATTAACTGAAAATTGGCAATGAGAAATGCAGGCAGATATCATCGACACTACCTGCTCTGAAAAGCCATAATGCCTCAAGACATCCAACAGAAAAGACCATTGGACCCTATCATAAGCTTTAGCCATATCCAGTTTCAAAATAACATTGCCACCACGGGTGGGGAGAGAAAGACTATGAGTGAGCTCTTGAGCAAGGAGGATATTATCCGAAATCACCCGCCCTGGAACAAAGCCACTCTGATTCCACGAAACCAGCCTCTCCGCCACCTCCTTCAGCCGAGAATATAAAAGTTTGGAAATTATCTTATTAGTCACATTACACAAGCTGATAGGACGAAAGTCCGACCAAGCCTGAGCTCCCATGACTTTGGGAATCAATGTGATCGTGGTGGCAGTAAACCCCTGTGGCAAGGGACTACCCCGAAAGAAATCCAGGACCGCATCAAAAACATCCTGATGGACAATCTCCCAGCAATGCTGAAAGAAGGCCGAAGAGAATCCATCAGGCCCCGCCACACTATCACGGTGAATGGAGAAAACAGTCGCCCGCACCTCCTCCAAAGAAGGAGGGGCAGCAATATTTGCGTTCTCCAAATCCGAGATCACCAAGGGGAAATCAGAAAAATCCGGGCAAGAAAGCACAAAAGGATCCCCAGTAAGCAGGTTTTGAAAAAAGGCGGCCCCAGACTGCTGAATAAGCTCAGGGGAAGTAATGCAAGAACCATTATCCCAAATACGAAAGATTTTATTAGCCACCCTTTTTTTCTTGACCATATTGTGGAAGAGTTTGGTGTTCCTCTCACCATCCTCTAACCACCTACAAGCGGCTTTTTGCCGCCAAAAATCCGCCTCCATGGCGGTAACCCTAGCAAGATCTGCATTGCAATTGGACAAACTAGTCCAATGCAAATCCGAAGGAGCAGCCTCGCAATCTGCCTCAGCAATCCGGACAGCCTGCTCCGCCTCAGCAAGTTTGGCAAAAAGATCACCAAAAACACTCTTATTCCACCACTTCAGATGGCTTTTGAGGCGCTTCAACTTCACAAAAAGACGGGGCATACCGTTCAAATGACACGGTAAATTCCAATTAAGCCTCACCGTCTGCAAAATACCATGGTGCCTGAGCCACATGCTCTGAAAGCGAAAAGAACTCGGCCCACTAGCAAAGACCGGGACTGACACAAAAAGAGGACAATGGTCAGAGACCGTACGAATGAGGTGCTCCACACGAATAGAATGAAAATGGTCACCCCAATCAACAGACACAAAAACCCGATCAAGACGCTTCCAAATGGTCTTGTTCGTCCACGTGAACGAAGACCCCTCAAAACCAGCATCTACTAACCCAGAATCCAAAATAAAGTGATTAAATTCTTCCATGGGAAGCAACCGCCCACCAGAAGAACCCAAACACTCCGACGAATTCCTGACTACATTAAAGTCGCCACCAACAAGCCAAGGACCCTGAGCAGGCTTAACCTGAAGCAAAGAATTCCAAAGCTGTCTGCGCTCAATGTAGTCACACTTAGCATAAACAAAGGAACAAAAGACAGTGGTCGGCAAAAAAGTAGCAGAAACCCGGAAGTGAAGGAATTGAGTGTGATCAAAAAGACACTCAACCATGACATCCTCAGCAAAGAAAACCCAGATATGACCCGAGGAGTTCGATATAACTCGAGAAAAACCAAAACGACGAGTCATAAAACGAACATCCAGATCAATCATGGGTTCCAAAATAGCCAAGATCTTGACTCTCTTATCTTTAACGTGGGCATGTAGCCTTTGTTGAGACTCCGAGCTCCGGAGCCCCCTGACATTCCATAAGAGAAAATTCATAGAGAATGGGCACCAGAACCGCCCTGTCGCTTTTTACGCGACCTATGAAAAGCATTCTCCTTCCTTTTCTTAATATCCCCCATATCAGCATCCAGAATACGACCTTCAGACCTACAGCCATCACCCGACTCAGAATGCCGATCGAATTCCTGATCAGTATCTCCAGCAGATTCCAGCCGGAAGACCAGCTCACTGACAGAAGGACCCTGCCTGGCAACCAATTCCTCTACCGTAGAGGAAGCATCATCAGGAGACAAAGGAACAGAGGGGATGGAATGACTACTGTGATTCAAAGTACAAGGCCCCAGAGAGCCAAACACAGGCAACTCACTAGTAGACGGGACCCCAATACCATCCACACAATCATCCAACTGTAACCCTCCATCAATAACCTCATCACTGAGGATCACACCCTCAACAAGAACAGACTCCAAAGGATCCTTTCCAGAAGACCCAACACCGGCATCCTCCAGATGACCACATGGAGGGTCCATATCAACACAATCTAATCCAACAGGATCAGGCTCCGCGTCCTGCCCATGCGAGAGCACCTCAAAAGGATTCAACTCAAGAGGATTCTTTCTTGGAAGAACCTGCCGAACTGGCCTCTTTCTCCCTCTATGTCTGGGACCCGTGCCAGTTTTCTGAAGCTGAGGCTGGGTACCCAAATTAAAACCAGAATTAACACCCCCTGGAGGGGCAGACTCTGTAGATGGGGGAGACTGGCCAGAAGCACGGTCAGCAGGCTTAGGACGAACATGTTTGGGATTTTTTCCATGGGAATAACAAACACTGGTCGAATGACCCAGCATTTTGCAATCCATGCAGTACCCGGGGATTCGCTCATAAATGACTTCAATTTCTTGAGCATGATCACCCCAACCCACCCAAATCTCTTTGACTGGCGGTTCGAGCACATTAATTTCAACACAGACGCGAGCAAAAGCGCCTCGAGAAGAATCTGCAGTATGATCATCCATCTTCACCGGTTTCCCCACAATTTTGGCCAAAGCAAAGAGACTTTGCTTAGAAAACAAATGAAGGGGAAGACCCGGGAAGCGGATCCAAACTGGGGCAATGGGTGACTCCTCCTGAAGATTAAACTCTGGCGTCCACTTAGAGAAGCGGACCGACAGAGGTCCAACCTGCATAACCCCCTTGGTCCAAAAGAACGCATAGTCTTCTTCACAAGCAAGAGTGAGAACAAGAAAACCCCGAGGCATGAACTTTAAGTCAAAAGATCTAACTAGTCCCAATTTAGCAAAAGCCGCAGAAATACCAGAATTTGGAACTAGAGATCGATTCCCTGAAATTTTTCCAACCAAAGCAAATTTGAAAGGTTCTGCGAGGGTAGAAATAACCTCATCCGGGAAGAGAATACCCGGTTTTCCATTTCGAAGAGTCGGCACAGGCATGTCATTCATAGAGTTGTGCAACTCATCAAAGCTTTTTTTGGCCGTCCGAGGGGACGGTGGAGTCAGGATATCACGAAATGACACAGTAAGCGGAATAGGAACACGCGTACCTGGTTTGACCGTTTCAGAACAAGGGTTGACTGCCGAGTCAACTCGTCCTTCACGGTGATTCGACTCGACCGAGTTGACTCGTGAGTCACCTACCGGAGCACCACCATGGACCGGCGACGGTGAGGGGAGTCCAGAACCGGGACCAATTCGTGCAGACTCGGGCATTGGAGGGTCCGATTTAACCAAAGTATGTGAAGAAGTTCGATTTTGCCCTAGAAATTGGGCGTTTCTGACCGGTGGCCGGAAACCAGAAATTGAAGATGGCAAAATGCGACCCATACCTGGACGATCAACCCCTAAAGAGGAATTGAAGAAAGAAGCCGGAATAGTGCCTGAAATCGGCGGTGAGAAAGACGGCAGTGAGGCGTCGAACGGCGTGTTCTTAGATCTGAAATTCACGGCTGATTTGAACTCCGATTGGAGTGATTCCTGAACCATTGGAATCGTCTGGACGAGAGGGTCACAGATCGGGGTCGGGATGGAACATTGGATGTCGGAGTTGGCCGGAATCGACGAAACAAGCGACGGCTGCGCAGTGAACAGTAACTGCGGAGCTTTGAACGGAGATGACGCCGGAACGGGGAAACTGGACGGTCGCGCAGGTGCCGGAAATGAAAGGGGAGGGTGAGGCGAAGAGAATGATGTATGGCCCGTACCAGGAGGAGCGACGGTTGCCGGCGCCGACGACGGGGAAGAAACCGCCGCGATTTTGACCGGAGAAATGAGTGGGTAATCGGACTCCATTTGAGCTGAAATTTGGTAGGGAGGGTCGTCGTGAGGTGGCGGTTCAGATGGGGTGGTTGGCCGGCCGGGATCCGGCGGCGGTGGCATGGCGGTGGGTAGGGCGTGAATAGTGACGGGTTTAGTGTGTGTTTTCTCATCTTTTACTGTGTGTTTTTTCAGAGAAAATTTTTTTTGGGGCAAATGGTTTAGGGTTTAGGGTTTAGGGTTTAGGGTTTTTTTTGGGTTTAGGGTTTAGGGTTTAGGGTTTTTTTTTTTTTTTTTTGGGGTTTAGGGTTTCGGGTTGGGGGTTGGGGGTTGGGGGTTTAGGGGGTTTGGGGTTTCGGGTTTGGGGTTTGGGGTTTGGGGTTTAGGGTTTAGGGTTTAGGGTTTTTTTTTTTTTTTTTTTTTAAATAAAACACCGCTGGAAGCGGGGGGGTTAGGCAGACCCCTACCTGTATATATCATCAAAACAAAAATACATCATAAAACCTAACGAGAGGGGGACTATACCAAGACCTCTCGAAAAGCTACCACACAACACACAGAAAACAAAATCTAGGGTGGCAAATATGTGAGCCAAAAACTAATCCCTAGGTAAGGAGCATAATAGAAATGAACGTCCAGAAGCGACGCTAAATACATGAAAATAAATCGAAACCTATCTAAACAGTAGAAATCCGGCTCAGAAGTAGGTGCAAAAGGCCACCGATGGTACCCATCTCTGAGCCATCTGCCAGTGTGATGCCAAACTGAAAAATACATCCTAATCCGAGATCGGTCCACTGTACACGATCTGGCAATCAAAATATTATGCAGCTGGAAAGTCACTGTGCTAAAACGGTCGAAGCACAAAAGAAGGACCGCAATCCAGCGAAAGTCAGAAAAGCTCCAAGACCCAAGGAGAGGGAGAAAACTGACGGAGCTCATAAAATCAGAAATCCAAGCATGACTGTAACTCTGAAAGAAGATGCAACCAATAGAGAACAACCAGAGCCACCAAATCACGGAACGAAAGTAGAAACCATATAAATCCCGACATGAATGAGACTCCGGGCCAGAGAGACCATAGAAAAAGATCATCCAGAGCCACCATAACAATCGGCCAGAGATCATAAAAGTAATAAAGCGGCGGGCAAGGAGAAGCCTGCAGTGAGCGCCGGCCGGATAACAAGAATGATCCAAAGAAAAGCACCAACGCGGAGAGTGCTGGGACCCACCCAAATCCAAAAGAACAAAACAAGGAGAGTGCAAGTGTCTGGGCCAACTTGCACATCTCAAATGAGATATAAAAAGCAACCTCCAAGGACAAAAGACCTGCAAGAAAAATAAATACATATATATATAAAAAGAAAGAGAGCCAAAAGGAAGAGTGGGCTGCAAATGGCTAAGAATATCTGGATCTGAGGTATGGAAGCCCTGAACGATCAGAACGGGCAAGGATGGAGATGTGGCTGGGTAAGGAAGGACCTATCTCTAAGGAAAACTGCCTAAGGTCATGAGCCCTAACCGCCAAAGCATCCGCCACCGAGTTACCCTCCCGGTATATATGCGAGATATGAACCATCCGCCCCCTCAAGAGAACCAAAATCCTAGACACAATGTGATCCAATCCCCAACGACACTGACGAGAGCGGAGGATCTGAATAGAAATCTGGGAATCAACCTCAATCCAAAGAGGGAAAAGAGAAAGATAGGAACAAATAAGGAGACCCCTCCAGACTGCCCAAAGTTCTGCTCGGCTAGTGGATCCAGCTCCAATGAACTCACTGAACGATAACAAGACCCGCCCAGAATGATCACGAACAACGCCACCAACTGTAGAATCCCCTGGATTCCCTCTCGAGCTCCCATCCACATTAAGCTTAAAACAACCGGACGGCGGCTTAAGCCAACGAACAATCGCCGTCCGATGATATCTGTGTAAGCAAACCGAAATCCCCAGTAAGTGCGCCACGTGGAAGAAACCCATCCAATGCTTGGGTTTGATAGTACGCGCAGAATGGGCAAGGCGCAGGTAAGATAAAATCTGGAACTTCACCGTCTCCCCAGATATGGAGAGCTGGCGATGCTTCGCATCATTCCGAGCAGTCCAGAGAAACCACAAAATAATGAAAGGGAGAAACTCCCTCACATGGCCCCCTGGAGCCCAGACCAGATTCCTCTTCCACGCACTAAGGAATAACCTGAAATCCTCAGTGTCAGGGATACGAACCCCAAAGACCGCACCAAAAAAATGCCAAACAGGCCTAGCCACCGGGCTGCGAATAAACACATGCGTGAATGTCTCAGACATATCACAACACTGACAACGAGACGCTAACGCAAAGCCACGGCGCTGAAGCACCTCATCAACTGGGAGCCACTGATGCCAAAATCTCCAAAGAAAGAATGACATCGTAGGCCTCAACCAGCTGCCCCAACAGGCGCGATTAATACCAGAGATCGGAGCGCGCAAACGGATCAACTCCCAAGCGGACTTGACAGAAAAAGCACCATCGGAGCTATGAATCCAACGAGCCGAATCCAACTCTCCCAAGAGAATCGGGACCAACACAATCTGCTCCGCAATAGAAGGAGCAACTACTGAACAGAGGAGGTCAAAATCCCAGGTTCCCTCCGAAAGAAAATGGGAAACCCGAGCACCACGATCCCCACAGACTTCAGTCTGACTGGACAGAGGAACATCTCTGAACCAACAATCATCCCAAAAAGAAACATCTCCATGGCCGACACGCCAGCGAATACCACTCTCCGCACGAGGCCTGATCTGGAGCAAACGCCGCCAAGTGGGAGAGATAAAACCACGAGAAGAGACACAAGCTGGGTGCGCCAAGAGACAATATTTCCTCATCAAAAATTTGGCCCAGAGGGAAGATCCCTGCCTGAACCGAAACCACAGTTTTATGGAGAAGCTATCCACGAGATCTTTCAATCTGCGGAAGCCAAGACCCCCCTCTTCCACGGGGAGGCAAGCCCGAGACCAACGAGCCCAATGCCATTTCTTCTCCAAGGGCCTAGACCCCCAAAGAAAGGCATTAAAGACTCGCTCAAGATTTTCCATGACAGCCAACGGAAGCTGAACAACCTGAAACAAATATATGGGCATCGAGAGGAGCACACTACGAATGAGGGTCATGCGGCTCCCCGGAGAAAGAGTACGAATCTCCCAACCCTCCAGCCGCCTCCTAACAGACTGTAAGAGGGGCTCAAAAAGGGAACACGTCCTATTACCCCGAAATAAGGGAACTCCGAGGTACATGATCGGCAGATGACCCTCCGCAAATCCAGTGATACGCAAAAGTCTAGAGCGAAGGCGCTCTGAGCATCGCGAAGGTAAAATCAGGGAACTCTTGAAAGCGTTCACCAGCTGTCCCGAACAGTTCTCATAGTGATGCAGAAAGTCTAAAAGACGCTGCATCCCACGAGACCCACCATTGGCAAAAATAATGATATCATCCGCATAGGCCAGGTGGGAAATCAAAAGATCACAACTAGAATGATACCTAATAGCAGGATGACGCAAGTAGAGTCTGTCAAGGCCACGCGAAAGATACTCCGCCCCTAAAATGAAGAGAAGGGGAGACAATGGGTCTCCCTGCCTGAGTCCTCTGGTAGAACCAAAGAACCCCGAAAGAGAACCATTGATATTAACGGAGAAATGACAATGAGAGATACAGGCCGAGACCAACGCCACAACCTGCTCAGAGAAACCAAAATGGCGCAAAATAGCAAAAAGGAAAGGCCATTGGACCCTATCATAGGCCTTAGCCATATCCAACTTCAAAATAACATTACCACCACGAGTGGGAAGATTGAGACTATGAGTGAGCTCCTGAGCAAGTAGGATGTTATCAGAAATCATCCGTCCCGGAACAAAACCACTCTGATTCAAAGAAATAAGTCTCTCCGCCACAGCCCGCAAACGAGAGTACAACAACTTAGAAATGATTTTGTTCGTGACATTACACAGGCTGATCGGACGGAAATCCGACCAAGCCCGAGCACCCTCGACTTTTGGGATCAAAGTAATCGTGGTGGCAGTAAAGCTCTGAGGCAGGGGAGAGCCTCGGAAAAAATCCAAAACCGCATCCAACACATCCTGATGAACTATCTCCCAGCAATGCTGAAAAAACGCCGAAGAGAAGCCATCAGGGCCAGCCACACTGTCAGGAGAAATGGAGAAAACAGTCGCACGCACCTCCTCTAAGGAGGGGGTAGCAGTAATCCCATAATTCTCCTCATCAGAAATCACCGAAGGAAACCCCGAAAAATCAGGACAATCAAGCACAAAGGGATCCCCAGTGAGTAAGTGCTGAAAAAATGAGGCACCCGACTGCTGAATCATCTCAGGAGACGTCAGGCAAATCCCTTCATCCCATATGCGGAATATCTTATTCGCCACACGCTTCTTCTTAACCATGTTATGAAAGAGTTTGGTGTTCCGCTCACCATCCTCAAGCCAGTTGCATGCAGCTTTTTGTTTCCAAAAATCCGCCTCCATGGCGGTGACACGAGCCAGATCCTCATTACGATCGGACAGAGTAGTCCAATTCGAATCAGAAGGATCGGCCTCACAGGCAGTCTCAGCAGAACGAACCGCACTCTCAGCCTCAGTGATTTTATCAAAGATGTTACCAATAACATCCCGATTCCACCACATGAGGTGATTCTTAAGACGCTTCAACTTGGCAAAAAGACGCGGCATGCCAACCAGACTGCAAGGCAAATTCCAATTGAGCCTCACAGTCTGCAAAAAACCATGATGCCGAAGCCACATACGCTGAAAGCGAAACGAACTCGGCCCACGGGCAAAAACTGGAGCGGTAACCAAAAGCGGACAGTGATCAGAAACAGTACGGGCAAGATGTTCAACTCGAATGGAGCTGAAATGATCCCCCCAATCAACGGAAACCATAACCCTGTCCAACCGCTTCCAAATGGTCTTATTCGTCCAAGTGAACGAAGACCCCTCATAGCCAGCATCAACCAGACCAGAATCCAAAATGAAAGTGTTGAACTCCTCCATGGGTAGAAGCCTACCACCACGGGTACCCAAACACTCAGAAGCATCTCTGACGACATTAAAATCGCCCCCAACCAGCCATGGACCCAGAGCAGGCTTAACCTGAAGAAGGGAAGCCCAAAGATTTCTACGCTCAATGTAGTCGCAGCTGGCATAAACAAAAGAGCAGAAAAACTCAGTCGGCAAAAAAGGAGCAGAGACCTTGATGTGCAGAAACTGAGCATGATCAAAAACACACTCAGCCCTCACATCAGCAGTAAAAAACGCCCAGATATGACCAGAAAGATTCGAAATGACTCTAGAAAAGCCCAAACGGCGAATCATGAATCTCTGGTCCAACTCAATCATCGGCTCCAAAATAGCCAGAACCTTAACCTGTTTCTCTTTCACAAAGGCATGCAGCCTCTGCTGGGACTCCGAATTCCGAAGTCCCCTGATATTCCAGATCATGAAATTCATAAAGAATGGGCATCAGGATCACCCTGTCGCCTCTTGGACGAATCCTCAAGATCGTCCACCTTCCTCTTCTTCACCTCAGACATGCCAATGTCTGGAACACCAGACGCGGAGTGTCGATCAAACCCTGTGCCGGGGTCCTCCTCAGACACCTGTCTGGCAACGAATTCAGAAACAGGGGGCCCCTGTCTAGCAAACAGTTCCTCCACCATGGAGGAAACCTCCGGAGAAGCAGGAAGGGAAGGAATCGAATGACTACTATGATTCTCGAAACAGATAACAGAATCAGCAAACAACGTAGCCACCCCAACTTTCGGAGAGCCCAGCTCATCCGCACAATTCTGAAAAGGAATAGACTCCTCATCTTCAAAGACCTGATCAGTAGACTGAGCGGGCACACCAACCGAGCCCGAAGGGAGAATCTCAAAGGTGGATGTGCCCGAACAAAACAAGACCAACATCCACTGGAGAAATCTGCTCCAAGGGAGCATCACCAGGTAAAGCAGCATCCACATCCCCTAAGGGAATAACAACATCAGGACTGTCTCCAACAACCATGTAATCACTACCTCGCTCCGCCTCCGCCTGCCAAGGTGACAAGACATCAAAAGCGTTCGAAGTGCCCACCGGGACTACATGCCCAGCAGGAGGAGCCCTCACAGAAGGGACACGAGGAGCAGCCCGCCTCCTCCTCCTACGCCTGGGGCCAACAAACTGCTCAGGATTCGGGTCCATGAGGACCCTGAACAACCTCAGTGGCCACACCCTCCTGGTGTGTCTTGCCCACAGTATCTGCCTGAGTCGGAGGAACAGTACCAGCAGGCCTGGTCCGGACTGGACGGGGATTCTTTCCATGTGAATAACAAACAGTGGTCGCATGCCCCAACATCTTGCAATCAGTACAATAAGCTGGGATCTTCTCATATACGACCTCTATCTCCTGTAAATGATCACCCCAGGACACCCAGATGGATTGGACAGGGGGCTCCAATACATTGATCTCCACACAAATGCGAGCAAAGGCCCCCCGAGTCCCATCGGCTGTATGATCATCAATCTTAATGGGAGTGCCCAAAAGCTTCGCAAGAGCACAAAGGCTCTTCTTGTCATAAAGATGGAGTGGTAACTCCGGAAGTCGGACCCAAACCGGGGCAAGTGGAGACTCCGCCTGGAAATTGAACTCCGGGGTCCACTTGGAGAGTCTGATACCCAATGGACCAATAAACAGACTGCCTCTAATCCAGAGACAGGCATAGTCCTCCTCACAAGAGAGTACAATCACAAGGAATCCCCGTGGCAAGAATTTCAAGGTATACGGTCTCGTAAACCCGAAATTGGCAAAAGCCGTAGATATCGCATGATTGGGCACAATCGATCGGTTGCCAGAAATTTTACCGACCAAAGCAAACTTAAATGGTGCAGATAAAGATGAGATGATCTCATCCGAGAAGTGAATGCCCGGCTTACCGTCCTTAAATGACGGTGCGGGCATCTCATCCATCGACCCAAGAACATCTTCGAAACTGTTCTTGGTCGTCCGAGAGGACGACGGGGCCAAAACTTCACGAAATGACAGTGGAGGGGTAACTGTAGCAAAAGGACCAGAAAAACCCGAAGAAGTACCTGGAATAGTAGATCTGACTGGCCGAGCTCGCGGGTTTGACTTCGAAATGTTGACTGTTGACTTTCCGGTTGACTTTCCTACCAAAGTACCACCGTGAAACGGCGCCGGCGTGATGAACACAGAACCGGTACCAGCCGGAGCAGAACCGGACGGCGGAGGGGTCAAATCAGAGGGAACAGTAGCCGGAAATTGAGACGAAATCGAAATTTGGGCGTTTCCGGCGACGATGGAATTATCACAAATTGAGACTACAGATGTCTTACCCATGGCTGGACGAAGAACACTGGAAGTTTGATTGACAAAAGACGCCGGGACGGCGCCGGAATTAGAAAACGAAGATGACGCGTGCAAGCCGTCCGCCAGAACATTCTTAGATCTGAAATTGCCGACGGATGCAAACACCATTGGAGCGGATTCCGGTGCCATTGTCTTCGTCTCAGAGTGGGGATTCCAGATCGGGAGTCCTTTATCACAGAGGTGGCCGGAGTCGGCCGGAATTTGAGAAAAACACTGCGCCTGGGCAGTGAACAGTGCCGGCGAAGATGAAAACGGAGAAATCTCTTCACCGGCGGAGGAAGGAAGTCGCGGAGTTGTGGCAAAAGCTTCACCAGGAAGAGGCGAGACTATTGGACTATGTCTGACGCCGAGAGGAGTGACGGCCGGCGCCGACGAAGCAAGAACAATCAAAGGTGTTTTTTCAGTCGCGAAAATGAGCGGGCTGCCGGAATCCGTTTGAGCTAAGATTTTGCTGGTAGGGTCGCCGGAGGATGGTGGTTCAAGTGAGGGAGGTGGCCGGCCGGGATCCGGCGGCGGTAGCATGGTGGCAATTGGACGTGAATAGTAACAAAGGTGGTGTGTTTTTTCTCACGCTTTTAGTGTGTGTTTTTTGAGAGCATTTCTGGTTTAGGGTTTAGGGTTTAGGGTTTAGGGTTTAGGGTTTTTTTTTTTTTTTTTTTAATAATAAACACCGCCGAAAGCGGGGGGGTTAGGGTTTAGGGTTTAGGGTTTAGGGTTTTTTTTTTTTTTTTTTTTTTTTTTTTTCCGGAAAACACCGCCGGATGCGGGGGGGTTAGGCAGACCCCTACCTGTATATATCCACAAAATAAACAGTAACAAAATACAGAATACAGAAAAAAAACCTAAAAGAGGAGGTGGATAAAACCATAACCTCCTCAAAAAGGCTAAAGCAGTAGAAACATAAATACAAAGCAACCTAGGGAAGGAATTACAAAAGCAAAACGAACCCTAGAAGACTACCAAATAAGCGGCAACAACTAATAAAAAAGGAGAAGCGCTATGAACCGCATGCTGAGGAAGACAAAATGATAATGGCGAGATGATCGCAGAGTCCATGCAAAAGCTCTCATCCCGGAGCTATCATCCTGGAGAGTCCAATAATGGCGATCACAGAGTAATATATAGATCGCAATCCCGCCAGAACAAAAGATATCTAGCATCTGAATCAAAAGAGCAGAGATCTCGATCCCATGAAGTAGGAGTCTGACGAACATGTCATAAGAAGCAGAGGATCCTTTAGAAAGCACCCCATGAATCCACCATGACATCCAGCAAACACCTCTACAATAACTGATACGGCGGCCAAGGAGAACCAGCAGTGAACGCCCTCCAGGAACCATGAATGTGCCAAAGGAAAGCACCAACAGAAATAGGGCAGAGACCCACTCAGAACAAACAAGAATACACACATCATGTGCAAGTGTCTGGACCCACTTGCACAGACCATACGGAAGTGAAAAACAACCTCCAAGTACACTAACCTGCAATAAAATATATATATATATATATATATATATATATATATATGTATATAGATATAAATAGATATAGAGCCAGAGACCATAAAGAAAGAGATCCAAAAAAGAAGAAGGGGCTGCAAATGGCTAAGAGGATCTGTTTCTGAGGTATGGAAGCCCAGAATGATCAGATCTAGCAAGGGTGGAGATGTCTGGAGGTAGGGAAGGACCTAACTCTAAGGTGTACTGCCTAAAAGTATGAGCCCTCGCCGCCAAGGCATCCGCCACAGAATTCCCTTCCCGGTAAATATGCGATAAATGAACAGATCGCCCCCTCATCAACAAAAGAATCCGTGTAACAAAATGTTCAAAATCCCAGCAGCACCGACGAGAACGAAGTAAAAGAATGGAAATCCAAGAGTCAGTCTCAATCCAAAGAGGGAAGAGATGAAGATCAGAAGAAATGAGAAGACCCCTCCAAATAGCCCATAATTCTGCCCGGACATTGGTCCCAACTCCAATGAACTCACTGAAAGAAACCACCACATGCCCAGAAGAGTCACGAACAACCCCACCAACAGTAGAGTCCCCAGGACTACCTCTCGAACTCCCATCTACATTCAATTTAAAACACCCGAACGGCGGCCGCAACCAACGAACAATCGTCAGTTTACGAGCCCTACGCAACTGAACAAAAATCCCCATAGCCCTCGCAGCCTGCAAAACACCCCGCCAGTGCATGGGCTTAACAGTAGACGCAGCGTGAGCGAGGCGCAAATAAGACAAAATCTGAGACTTAACAGTCTCCGCGGAAATGTGCAAATGACGGTGTTTCGCATCGTTACGAGCCGTCCAGAGAAACCATAAAACAATGAAAGGCAAAAACTCCTTCACGTGGCCCCTAGGAGTCCACCCCGGATGCCTCTTCCAAGCACTGAGGAAGAGTCTGAAATCACTGGTAAGGGGAATACGGACATGAAAAACAGCCCCAAAGTAATGCCATACAGACCTGGCAAGAGGGCTATCAATGAAAATGTGCGTGAATGTCTCAGGCATCTCACAACACTGACATTTAGACGCCAGCTCGAAACCACGACGCTGGAGCACATCGTCAACTGGAAGCCATTGATGCCAAAACCTCCAGAGGAAGAAAGACATAGTAGGCCTCAGCCAACTGCCCCAGCAAGGAGTGAAGATATCAGAAACTTGGTCTCTCAAGCGGACAAGCTCCCATGCGGATTTCAGCGAAAAAACACCGTCAGAACTATGCACCCAAATAGCCGAATCGGGCTCCCCCGATGCAATAGGGATCAGAGTAATAGTCTCAGCAACAGAGGGTGGGACAACTGAGCAGAGAAGGTCAAAATCCCAAGCCCCATCTGAAAGAAAGTGAGAAACACGGACACCCCGATCCCCCCTAAGCAGGACCTGACTAGACAAGGGAACATCCCCACACCAGATGTCATCCCAAAAAGCAACATCTCCCACCCCAATTCTCCATCGAATGCCAGATTCAGCACGAGCCCTAATCTTAAGCAAACGACGCCAAGTGGGAGAAATGAACCCAGCAGATGAAACATAAGCTGGATGCACCAACTGGCAGTATTTTCTCATCATGAATTTGGCCCATAGGGATGAACCTTGACGAAAACGAAACCATAATTTAATGGAGAAGCTATCCACAATATCTTTGAGCCTGCGAAATCCAAGACCCCCTTCAGAGACAGGAAGACATGCACGAGACCACCTCGCCCAATGCCATTTCTTATCCAAGGATCTGGATCCCCACAGGAAACCATTGAAAACATTCTCAAGCCTCTCCATAACTGCCAGAGGTGGCTGGACTACCTGGAACATGTAAATGGGAACCGAAAGGAGGACACTCCTAAGGAGAGTCATACGGCTCCCCGGGGAAAGAGTTTTAAGCTCCCAACTCTCCAACTTCTTACTCACCATCTGCACAAGGGGATCAAAAAGAGAGCAAACTCTATTCCCACGAAACAAAGGAACTCCGAGGTATTTGATAGGAAAACAACCCTCCCCAAACCCAGTGATACGAAGGAGACGGGAACGAGTACGACCAGAACACCTCGGAGGCAAAATAATGACACTCTTAACTGCATTCACCAACTGCCCCGAGCAGTTTTCATAGTGATGCAAAAAATCCATGAGACTGTTCATCTCACGAGTCCCACCATTGGCAAAAATAATGATATCATCAGCATAGGCCAGGTGGGAAAGAAGGAGATCACAACCAGATCGGTACCTAATCGCAGGATACTGACGATAAAGACGATCAAGACCACGCGAAAGGTACTCTGCCCCCAAAATGAAAAGAAGTGGGGACAAAGGGTCGCCCTGCCGGAGACCCCTAGTGGATCCAAAGAATCCAGTGAGTGAACCATTGATATTAACTGAAAATTGGCAATGAGAAATGCAGGCAGATATCATCGACACTACCTGCTCTGAAAAGCCATAATGCCTCAAGACATCCAACAGAAAAGACCATTGGACCCTATCATAAGCTTTAGCCATATCCAGTTTCAAAATAACATTGCCACCACGGGTGGGGAGAGAAAGACTATGAGTGAGCTCTTGAGCAAGGAGGATATTATCCGAAATCACCCGCCCTGGAACAAAGCCACTCTGATTCCACGAAACCAGCCTCTCCGCCACCTCCTTCAGCCGAGAATATAAAAGTTTGGAAATTATCTTATTAGTCACATTACACAAGCTGATAGGACGAAAGTCCGACCAAGCCTGAGCTCCCATGACTTTGGGAATCAATGTGATCGTGGTGGCAGTAAACCCCTGTGGCAAGGGACTACCCCGAAAGAAATCCAGGACCGCATCAAAAACATCCTGATGGACAATCTCCCAGCAATGCTGAAAGAAGGCCGAAGAGAATCCATCAGGCCCCGCCACACTATCACGGTGAATGGAGAAAACAGTCGCCTGCACCTCCTCCAAAGAAGGAGGGGCAGCAATATTTGCGTTCTCCAAATCCGAGATCACCAAGGGGAAATCAGAAAAATCCGGGCAAGAAAGCACAAAAGGATCCCCAGTAAGCAGGTTTTGAAAAAAGGCGGCCCCAGACTGCTGAATAAGCTCAGGGAAGTAATGCAAGAGCCATTATCCCAAATACGAAAGATTTTATTAGCCACCCTTTTTTTCTTGACCATATTGTGGAAGAGTTTGGTGTTCCTCTCACCATCCTCTAACCACCTACAAGCGGCTTTTTGCCGCCAAAAATCCGCCTCCATGGCGGTAACCCTAGCAAGATCTGCATTGCAATTGGACAAACTAGTCCAATGCAAATCCGAAGGAGCAGCCTCGCAATCTGCCTCAGCAATCCGGACAGCCTGCTCCGCCTCAGCAAGTTTGGCAAAAAGATCACCAAAAACACTCTTATTCCACCACTTCAGATGGCTTTTGAGGCGCTTCAACTTCACAAAAAGACGGGGCATACCGTTCAAATGACACGGTAAATTCCAATTAAGCCTCACCGTCTGCAAAAAACCATGGTGCCTGAGCCACATGCTCTGAAAGCGAAAAGAACTCGGCCCACTAGCAAAGACCGGGACTGACACAAAAAGAGGACAATGGTCAGAGACCGTACGAATGAGGTGCTCCACACGAATAGAATGAAAATGGTCACCCCAATCAACAGACACAAAAACCCGATCAAGACGCTTCCAAATGGTCTTGTTCGTCCACGTGAACGAAGACCCCTCAAAACCAGCATCTACTAACCCAGAATCCAAAATAAAGTGATTAAATTCTTCCATGGGAAGCAACCGCCCACCAGAAGAACCCAAACACTCCGACGAATTCCTGACTACATTAAAGTCGCCACCAACAAGCCAAGGACCCTGAGCAGGCTTAACCTGAAGCAAAGAATTCCAAAGCTGTCTGCGCTCAATGTAATCACACTTAGCATAAACAAAGGAACAAAAGACAGTGGTCGGCAAAAAAGTAGCAGAAACCCGGAAGTGAAGGAATTGGGTGTGATCAAAAAGACACTCAACCATGACATCCTCCGCAAAGAAAACCCAGATATGACCCGAGGAGTTCGATATAACTCGAGAAAAACCAAAACGACGAGTCATAAAATGAACATCCAGATCAATCATGGGTTCCAAAATAGCCAAGATCTTGACTCTCTTATCTTTAACGTGGGCATGTAGCCTTTGTTGAGACTCCGAGCTCCGGAGCCCCCTGACATTCCATATGAGAAAATTCATGGAGAATGGGCACCAGAACCGCCCTGTCGCTTTTTACGCGACCTATGAAAAGCATTCTCCTTCCTTTTCTTAATATCCCCCATATCAGCATCCAGAATACGACCTTCAGACCTACAGCCATCACCCGACTCAGAATGCCGATCGAATTCCTGATCAGTATCTCCAGCAGATTCCAGCCGGAAGACCAGCTCACTGACAGAAGGACCCTGCCTGGCAACCAATTCCTCTACCGTAGAGGAAGCATCATCAGGAGACAAAGGAACAGAGGGGATGGAATGACTACTGTGATTCAAAGTACAAGGCCCCAGAGAGCCAAACACAGGCAACTCACTAGTAGACGGGACCCCAATACCATCCACACAATCATCCAACTGTAACCCTCCATCAATAACCTCATCAGTGAGGATCACACCCTCAACAAGAACAGACTCCAAAGGATCCTTTCCAGAAGACCCAACACCGGCATCCTCCAGATGACCACATGGAGGGTCCATATCAACACAATCTAATCCAACAGGATCAGGCTCCGCGTCCTGCCCATGCGAGAGCACCTCAAAAGGATTCAACTCAAGAGGATTCTTTCTTGGAAGAACCTGCCGAACTGGCCTCTTTCTCCCTCTACGTCTGGGACCCGTGCCAGTTTTCTGAAGCTGAGGCTGGGTCCCCAAATTAAAACCAGAATTAACACCCCCTGGAGGGGCAGACTCTGTAGATGGGGGAGACTGGCCAGAAGCACGGTCAGCAGGCTTAGGACGAACAGGTTTGGGATTTTTTCCATGGGAATAACAAACACTGGTCGAATGACCCAGCATTTTGCAATCCATGCAGTACCCGGGGATTCGCTCATAAATGACTTCAATTTCTTGAGCATGATCACCCCAACCCACCCAAATCTCTTTGACTGGCGGTTCGAGCACATTAATTTCAACACAGACGCGAGCAAAAGCGCCTCGAGAAGAATCTGCAGTATGATCATCCATCTTCACCGGTTTCCCCACAATTTTGGCCAAAGCAAAGAGACTTTGCTTAGAAAACAAATGAAGGGGAAGACCCGGGAAGCGGATCCAAACTGGGGCAATGGGTGACTCCTCCTGAAGATTAAACTCTGGCGTCCACTTAGAGAAGCGGACCGACAGAGGTCCAACCTGCATAACCCCCTTGGTCCAAAAGAACGCATAGTCTTCTTCACAAGCAAGAGTGAGAACAAGAAAACCCCGAGGCATGAACTTTAAGTCAAAAGATCTAACTAGGCCCAATTTAGCAAAAGCCGCAGAAATACCAGAATTTGGAACTAGAGATCGATTCCCTGAAATTTTTCCAACCAAAGCAAATTTGAAAGGTTCTGCGAGGGTAGAAATAACCTCATCCGGGAAGAGAATACCCGGTTTTCCATTTCGAAGAGTCGGCACAGGCATGTCATTCATAGAGTTGTGCAACTCATCAAAGCTTTTTTTGGCCGTCCGAGGGGATGGTGGAGTCAGGATATCACGAAATGAGACAGTAAGCGGAATAGGAACACGCGTACCTGGTTTGACCGTTTCAGCACAAGGGTTGACTGCCGAGTCAACTCGTCCTTCACGGTGATTCGACTCGACCGAGTTGACTCGTGAGTCACCTACCGGAGCACCACCATGGACCGGCGACGGTGAGGGGAGTCCAGAACCGGGACCAATTCGTGCAGACTCGGGCATTGGAGGGTCCGATTTAACCAAAGGATGTGAAGAAACTCGATTTTGCCCTACGAATTGGGCGTTTCCGACCGGTGGCCGGAAACCAGAAATTGAAGATGGCAAAATGCGACCCATACCTGGACGATCAACCCCTAAAGAGGAATTGAAGAAAGAAGCCGGAATAGTGCCTGAAATCGGCGGTGAGAAAGACGGCAGTGAGGCGTCGAACGGCGTGTTCTTAGATCTGAAATTCACGGCTGATTTGAACTCCGATTGGAGTGATTCCTGAACCATTGGAATCGTCTGGACGAGGGGGTCACAGATCGGGGTCGGGATGGAACATTGGATGTCGGAGTTGGCCGGAATCGACGAAACAAGCGACGGCTGCGCAGTGAACAGTAACTGCGGAGCTTTGAACGGAGATGACGCCGGAACGGGGAAACTGGACGGTCGCGCAGGTGCCGGAAATGAAAGGGGAGGGTGAGGCGAAGAGAATGATGTATGGCCCGTACCAGGAGGAGCGACGGTTGCCGGCGCCGACGACGGGGAAGAAACCGCTGCGATTTTGACCGGAGAAATGAGTGGGTAATCGGACTCCATTTGAGCTGAAATTTGGTAGGGAGGGTCGTCGTGAGGTGGCGGTTCAGATGGGGTGGTTGGCCGGCCGGGATCCGGCGGCGGTGGCATGGCGGTGGGTAGGGCGTGAATAGTGACGGGTTTAGTGTGTGTTTTCTCACCTTTTACTGTGTGTTTTTTCAGAGAAAATTTTTTTGGGGGCAAATGGTTTAGGGTTTAGGGTTTAGGGTTTAGGGTTTTTTTTTTTTTTTTTTTTTTTTTTTTTTCCGGAAAACACCGCCGGATGCGGGGGGGTTAGGCAGACCCCTACCTGTATATATTCACAAAATAAACAGTAACAAAATACAGAATACAGAAAAAAAACCTAAAAGAGGAGGTGGATAAAACCATAACCTCCTCAAAAAGGCTAAAGCAGTAGAAACATAAATACAAAGCAACCTAGGGAAGGAATTACAAAAGCAAAACGAACCCTAGAAGACTACCAAATAAGCGGCAACAACTAATCAAAAAGGAGAAGCGCTATGAACCGCATGCTGAGGAAGACAAAATGATAATGGCGAGATGATCGCAGAGTCCATGCAAAAGCTCTCATCCCGGAGCTATCATCCTGGAGAGTCCAATAATGGCGATCACAGAGTAATATATAGATCGCAATCCCGCCAGAACAAAAGATATCTAGCATCTGAATCAAAAGAGCAGAGATCTCGATCCCATGAAGTAGGAGTCTGACGAACATGTCATAAGAAGCAGAGGATCCTTTAGAAAGCACCCCATGAATCCACCATGACATCCAGCAAACACCTCTACAATAACTGATACGGCGGCCAAGGAGAACCAGCAGTAAACGCCCTCCAGGAACCATGAATGTGCCAAAGGAAAGCACCAACAGAAATAGGGCAGAGACCCACTCAGAACAAACAAGAATACACACATCATGTGCAAGTGTCTGGACCCACTTGCACAGACCATACGGAAGTGAAAAACAACCTCCAAGTACACTAACCTGCAATAAAATATATATATATATATATATATATATGAATATAGATATAAATAGATATAGAGCCAGAGACCATAAAGAAAGAGATCCAAAAAAGAAGAAGGGGCTGCAACTGGCTAAGAGGATCTGTTTCTGAGGTATGGAAGCCCAGAATGATCAGATCTAGCAAGGGTGGAGATGTCTGGAGGTAGGGAAGAACCTAACTCTAAGGTGTACTGCCTAAAAGTATGAGCCCTCGCCGCCAAGGCATCCGCCACAGAATTCCCTTCCCGGTAAATATGCGATAAATGAACAGATCGCCCCCTCATCAACAAAAGAATCCGTGTAACAAAATGTTCAAGATCCCAGCAGCACCGACGAGAACGAAGTAAAAGAATGGAAATCCAAGAGTCAGTCTCAATCCAAAGAGGGAAGAGATGAAGATCAGAAGAAATGAGAAGACCCCTCCAAATAGCCCATAATTCTGCCCGGACATTGGTCCCAACTCCAATGAACTCACTGAAAGAAACCACCACATGCCCAGAAGAGTCACGAACAACCCCACCAACAGTAGAGTCCCCAGGACTACCTCTCGAACTCCCATCTACATTCAATTTAAAACACCCGAACGGCGGCCGCAACCAACGAACAATCGTCAGTTTACGAGCCCTACGCAACTGAACAAAAATCCCCATAGCCCTCGCAGCCTGCAAAACACCCCGCCAGTGCATGGGCTTAACAGTAGACGCAGCGTGAGCGAGGCGCAAATAAGACAAAATCTGAGACTTAACAGTCTCCGCGGAAATGTGCAAATGACGGTGTTTCGCATCGTTACGAGCCGTCCAGAGAAACCATAAAACAATGAAAGGCAAAAACTCCTTCACGTGGCCCCTAGGAGTCCACCCCGGATGCCTCTTCCAAGCACTGAGGAAGAGTCTGAAATCACTGGTAAGGGGAATACGGACATGAAAAACAGCCCCAAAGTAATGCCATACAGACCTGGCAAGAGGGCTATCAATGAAAATGTGCGTGAATGTCTCAGGCATCTCACAACACTGACATTTAGACGCCAGCTCGAAACCACGACGCTGGAGCACATCGTCAACTGGAAGCCATTGATGCCAAAACCTCCAGAGGAAGAAAGACATAGTAGGCCTCAGCCAACTGCCCCAGCAAGGAGTGAAGATATCAGAAACTTGGTCTCTCAAGCGGACAAGCTCCCATGCGGATTTCAGCGAAAAAACACCGTCAGAACTATGCACCCAAATAGCCGAATCGGGCTCCCCCGATGCAATAGGGATCAGAGTAATAGTCTCAGCAACAGAGGGTGGGACAACTGAGCAGAGAAGGTCAAAATCCCAAGCCCCATCTGAAAGAAAGTGAGAAACACGGACACCCCGATCCCCCCTAAGCAGGACCTGACTAGACAAGGGAACATCCCCACACCAGATGTCATCCCAAAAAGCAACATCTCCCACCCCAATTCTCCATCGAATGCCAGATTCAGCACGAGCCCTAATCTTAAGCAAACGACGCCAAGTGGGAGAAATGAACCCAGCAGATGAAACATAAGCTGGATGCACCAACTGGCAGTATTTTCTCATCATGAATTTGGCCCATAGGGATGAACCTTGACGAAAACGAAACCATAATTTAATGGAGAAGCTATCCACAATATCTTTGAGCCTGCGAAATCCAAGACCCCCTTCAGAGACAGGAAGACATGCACGAGACCACCTCGCCCAATGCCATTTCTTATCCAAGGATCTGGATCCCCACAGGAAACCATTGAAAACATTCTCAAGCCTCTCCATAACTGCCAGAGGTGGCTGGACTACCTGGAACATGTAAATGGGAACCGAAAGGAGGACACTCCTAAGGAGAGTCATACGGCTCCCCGGGGAAAGAGTTTTAAGCTCCCAACCCTCCAACTTCTTACTCACCATCTGCACAAGGGGATCAAAAAGAGAGCAAACTCTATTCCCACGAAACAAAGGAACTCCGAGGTATTTGATAGGAAAACAACCCTCCCCAAACCCAGTGATACGAAGGAGACGGGAACGAGTACGACCAGAACACCTCGGAGGCAAAATAATGACACTCTTAACTGCATTCACCAACTGCCCCGAGCAGTTTTCATAGTGATGCAAAAAATCCATGAGACTGTTCATCTCACGAGTCCCACCATTGGCAAAAATAATGATATCATCAGCATAGGCCAGGTGGGAAAGAAGGAGATCACAACCAGATCGGTACCTAATCGCAGGATACTGACGATAAAGACGATCAAGACCACGCGAAAGGTACTCTGCCCCCAAAATGAAAAGAAGTGGGGACAAAGGGTCGCCCTGCCGGAGACCCCTAGTGGATCCAAAGAATCCAGTGAGTGAACCATTGATATTAACTGAAAATTGGCAATGAGAAATGCAGGCAGATATCATCGACACTACCTGCTCTGAAAAGCCATAATGCCTCAAGACATCCAACAGAAAAGACCATTGGACCCTATCATAAGCTTTAGCCATATCCAGTTTCAAAATAACATTGCCACCACGGGTGGGGAGAGAAAGACTATGAGTGAGCTCTTGAGCAAGGAGGATATTATCCGAAATCACCCGCCCTGGAACAAAGCCACTCTGATTCCACGAAACCAGCCTCTCCGCCACCTCCTTCAGCCGAGAATATAAAAGTTTGGAAATTATCTTATTAGTCACATTACACAAGCTGATAGGACGAAAGTCCGACCAAGCCTGAGCTCCCATGACTTTGGGAATCAATGTGATCGTGGTGGCAGTAAACCCCTGTGGCAAGGGACTACCCCGAAAGAAATCCAGGACCGCATCAAAAACATCCTGATGGACAATCTCCCAGCAATGCTGAAAGAAGGCCGAAGAGAATCCATCAGGCCCCGCCACACTATCACGGTGAATGGAGAAAACAGTCGCCCGCACCTCCTCCAAAGAAGGAGGGGCAGCAATATTTGCGTTCTCCAAATCCGAGATCACCAAGGGGAAATCAGAAAAATCCGGGCAAGAAAGCACAAAAGGATCCCCAGTAAGCAGGTTTTGAAAAAAGGCGGCCCCAGACTGCTGAATAAGCTCAGGGGAAGTAATGCAAGAGCCATTATCCCAAATACGAAAGATTTTATTAGCCACCCTTTTTTTCTTGACCATATTGTGGAAGAGTTTGGTGTTCCTCTCACCATCCTCTAACCACCTACAAGCGGCTTTTTGCCGCCAAAAATCCGCCTCCATGGCGGTAACCCTAGCAAGATCTGCATTGCAATTGGACAAACTAGTCCAATGCAAATCCGAAGGAGCAGCCTCGCAATCTGCCTCAGCAATCCGGACAGCCTGCTCCGCCTCAGCAAGTTTGGCAAAAAGATCACCAAAAACACTCTTATTCCACCACTTCAGATGGCTTTTGAGGCGCTTCAACTTCACAAAAGACGGGGCATACCGTTCAAATGACACGGTAAATTCCAATTAAGCCTCACCGTCTGCAAAAAACCATGGTGCCTGAGCCACATGCTCTGAAAGCGAAAAGAACTCGGCCCACTAGCAAAGACCGGGACTGACACAAAAAGAGGACAATGGTCAGAGACCGTACGAATGAGGTGCTCCACACGAATAGAATGAAAATGGTCACCCCAATCAACAGACACAAAAACCCGATCAAGACGCTTCCAAATGGTCTTGTTCGTCCACGTGAACGAAGACCCCTCAAAACCAGCATCTACTAACCCAGAATCCAAAATAAAGTGATTAAATTCTTCCATGGGAAGCAACCGCCCACCAGAAGAACCCAAACACTCCGACGAATTCCTGACTACATTAAAGTCGCCACCAACAAGCCAAGGACCCTGAGCAGGCTTAACCTGAAGCAAAGAATTCCAAAGCTGTCTGCGCTCAATGTAGTCACACTTAGCATAAACAAAGGAACAAAAGACAGTGGTCGGCAAAAAAGTAGCAGAAACCCGGAAGTGAAGGAATTGAGTGTGATCAAAAAGACACTCAACCATGACATCCTCAGCAAAGAAAACCCAGATATGACCCGAGGAGTTCGATATAACTCGAGAAAAACCAAAACGACGAGTCATAAAACGAACATCCAGATCAATCATGGGTTCCAAAATAGCCAAGATCTTGACTCTCTTATCTTTAACGTGGGCATGTAGCCTTTGTTGAGACTCCGAGCTCCGGAGCCCCCTGACATTCCATATGAGAAAATTCATGGAGAATGGGCACCAGAACCGCCCTGTCGCTTTTTACGCGACCTATGAAAAGCATTCTCCTTCCTTTTCTTAATATCCCCCATATCAGCATCCAGAATACGACCTTCAGACCTACAGCCATCACCCGACTCAGAATGCCGATCGAATTCCTGATCAGTATCTCCAGCAGATTCCAGCCGGAAGACCAGCTCACTGACAGAAGGACCCTGCCTAGCAACCAATTCCTCTACCGTAGAGGAAGCATCATCAGGAGACAAAGGAACAGAGGGGATGGAATGACTACTGTGATTCAAAGTACAAGGCCCCAGAGAGCCAAACACAGGCAACTCACTAGTAGACGGGACCCCAATACCATCCACACAATCATCCAACTGTAACCCTCCATCAATAACCTCATCACTGAGGATCACACCCTCAACAAGAACAGACTCCAAAGGATCCTTTCCAGAAGACCCAACACCGGCATCCTCCAGATGACCACATGGAGGGTCCATATCAACACAATCTAATCCAACAGGATCAGGCTCCGCGTCCTGCCCATGCGAGAGCACCTCAAAAGGATTCAACTCAAGAGGATTCTTTCTTGGAAGAACCTGCCGAACTGGCCTCTTTCTCCCTCTACGTCTGGGACCCGTGCCAGTTTTCTGAAGCTGAGGCTGGGTCCCCAGATTAAAACCAGAATTAACACCCCCTGGAGGGGCAGACTCTGTAGATGGGGGAGACTGGCCAGAAGCACGGTCAGCAGGCTTAGGACGAACAGGTTTGGGATTTTTTCCATGGGAATAACAAACACTGGTCGAATGACCCAGCATTTTGCAATCCATGCAGTACCCGGGGATTCGCTCATAAATGACTTCAATTTCTTGAGCATGATCACCCCAACCCACCCAAATCTCTTTGACTGGCGGTTCGAGCACATTAATTTCAACACATACGCGAGCAAAAGCGCCTCGAGAAGAATCTGCAGTATGATCATCCATCTTCACCGGTTTCCCCACAATTTTGGCCAAAGCAAAGAGACTTTGCTTAGAAAACAAATGAAGGGGAAGACCCGGGAAGCGGATCCAAACTGGGGCAATGGGTGACTCCTCCTGAAGATTAAACTCTGGCGTCCACTTAGAGAAGCGGACCGACAGAGGTCCAACCTGCATAACCCCCTTGGTCCAAAAGAACGCATAGTCTTCTTCACAAGCAAGAGTGAGAACAAGAAAACCCCGAGGCATGAACTTTAAGTCAAAAGATCTAACTAGTCCCAATTTAGCAAAAGCCGCAGAAATACCAGAATTTGGAACTAGAGATCGATTCCCTGAAATTTTTCCAACCAAAGCAAATTTGAAAGGTTCTGCGAGGGTAGAAATAACCTCATCCGGGAAGAGAATACCCGGTTTTCCATTTCGAAGAGTCGGCACAGGCATGTCATTCATAGAGTTGTGCAACTCATCAAAGCTTTTTTTGGCCGTCCGAGGGGATGGTGGAGTCAGGATATCACGAAATGAGACAGTAAGCGGAATAGGAACACGCGTACCTGGTTTGACCGTTTCAGCACAAGGGTTGACTGCCGAGTCAACTCGTCCTTCACGGTGATTCGACTCGACCGAGTTGACTCGTGAGTCACCTACCGGAGCACCACCATGGACCGGCGACGGTGAGGGGAGTCCAGAACCGGGACCAATTCGTGCAGACTCGGGCATTGGAGGGTCCGATTTAACCAAAGGATGTGAAGAAACTCGATTTTGCCCTACGAATTGGGCGTTTCCGACCGGTGGCCGGAAACCAGAAATTGAAGATGGCAAAATGCGACCCATACCTGGACGATCAACCCCTAAAGAGGAATTGAAGAAAGAAGCCGGAATAGTGCCTGAAATCGGCGGTGAGAAAGACGGCAGTGAGGCGTCGAACGGCGTGTTCTTAGATCTGAAATTCACGGCTGATTTGAACTCCGATTGGAGTGATTCCTGAACCATTGGAATCGTCTGGACGAGAGGGTCACAGATCGGGGTCGGGATGGAACATTGGATGTCGGAGTTGGCCGGAATCGACGAAACAAGCGACGGCTGCGCAGTGAACAGTAACTGCGGAGCTTTGAACGGAGATGACGCCGGAACGGGGAAACTGGACGGTCGCGCAGGTGCCGGAAATGAAAGGGGAGGGTGAGGCGAAGAGAATGATGTATGGCCCGTACCAGGAGGAGCGACGGTTGCCGGCGCCGACGACGGTGAAGAAACCGCCGCGATTTTGACCGGAGAAATGAGTGGGTAATCGGACTCCATTTGAGCTGAAATTTGGTAGGGAGGGTCGTCGTGAGGTGGCGGTTCAGATGGGGTGGTTGGCCGGCCGGGATCCGGCGGCGGTGGCATGGCGGTGGGTAGGGCGTGAATAGTGACGGGTTTAGTGTGTGTTTTCTCACCTTTTACTGTGTGTTTTTTCAGAGAAAATTTTTTTGGGGGCAAATGGTTTTTTTGGTTTAGGGTTTGGTTTAGGGTTTAGGGTTTAGGGTTTAGGGTTTAGGGTTTAGGGTTTAGGGTTTAGGGTTTAGGGTTTTTTTTTTTTTTTTTTTTTTTTTTAAATAAAACACCGCTGGAAGCGGGGGGGTTAGGCAGACCCCTACCTGTATATATCATCAAAACAAAAATACATCATAAAACCTAACGAGAGGGGGACTATACCAAGACCTCTCGAAAAGCTACCACACAACACACAGAAAACAAAATCTAGGGTGGCAAATATGTGAGCCAAAAACTAATCCCTAAGTAAGGAGCATAATAGAAATGAACGTCCAGAAGCGACGCTAAATACATGAAAATAAATCGAAACCTATCTAAACAGTAGAAATCCGGCTCAGAAGTAGGTGCAAAAGGCCACCGATGGTACCCATCTCTGAGCCATCTGCCAGTGTGATGCCAAACTGAAAAATACATCCTAATCCGAGATCGGTCCACTGTACACGATCTGGCAATCAAAATATTATGCAGCTGGAAAGTCACTGTGCTAAAACGGTCGAAGCACAAAAGAAGGACCGCAATCCAGCGAAAGTCAGAAAAGCTCCAAGACCCAGGGAGAGGGAGAAAACTGACGGAGCTCATAAAATCAGAAATCCAAGCATGACTGTAACTCTGAAAGAAGATGCAACCAATAGAGAACAACCAGAGCCACCAAATCACGGAACGAAAGTAGAAACCATATAAATCCCGACATGAATGAGACTCCGGGCCAGAGAGACCATAGAAAAAGATCATCCAGAGCCACCATAACAATCGGCCAGAGAGCATAAAAGTAATAAAGCGGCGGGCAAGGAGAAGCCTGCAGTGAGCGCCGGCCGGATAACAAGAATGATCCAAAGAAAAGCACCAACGCGGAGAGTGCTGGGACCCGCCCAAATCCAAAAGAACAAAACAAGGAGAGTGCAAGTGTCTGGGCCAACTTGCACATCTCAAATGAGATATAAAAAACAACCTCCAAGGACAAAAGACCTGCAAGAAAAATAAATACATATATATATAAAAAGAAAGAGAGCCAAAAGGAAGAGTGGGCTGCAAATGGCTAAGAATATCTGGATCTGAGGTATGGAAGCCCTGAACGATCAGAACGGGCAAGGATGGAGATGTGGCTGGGTAAGGAAGGACCTATCTCTAAGGAAAACTGCCTAAGGTCATGAGCCCTAACCGCCAAAGCATCCGCCACCGAGTTACCCTCCCGGTATATATGCGAGATATGAACCATCCGCCCCCTCAAGAGAACCAAAATCCTAGACACAATGTGATCCCAATCCCCAACGACACTGACGAGAGCGGAGGATCTGAATAGAAATCTGGGAATCAACCTCAATCCAAAGAGGGAAAAGAGAAAGATCAGAACAAATAAGGAGACCCCTCCAGACTGCCCAAAGTTCTGCTCGGCTAGTGGATCCAGCTCCAATGAACTCACTGAACGATAACAAGACCCGCCCAGAATGATCACGAACAACGCCACCAACTGTAGAATCCCCTGGATTCCCTCTCGAACTCCCATCCACATTAAGCTTAAAACAACCGGACGGCGGCTTAAGCCAACGAACAATCGCCGTCCGATGATATCTGTGTAAGCAAACCGAAATCCCCAGTAAGTGCGCCACGTGGAAGAAACCCATCCAATGCTTGGGTTTGATAGTACGCGCAGAATGGGCGAGGCGCAGGTAAGATAAAATCTGGAACTTCACCGTCTCCCCAGATATGGAGAGCTGGCGATGCTTCGCATCATTCCGAGCAGTCCAGAGAAACCACAAAATAATGAAAGGGAGAAACTCCCTCACATGGCCCCCTGGAGCCCAGACCAGATTCCTCTTCCACGCACTAAGGAATAACCTGAAATCCTCAGTGTCAGGGATACGAACCCCAAAGACCGCACCAAAAAAATGCCAAACAGGCCTAGCCACCGGGCTGCGAATAAACACATGCGTGAATGTCTCAGACATATCACAACACTGACAACGAGACGCTAACGCAAAGCCACGGCGCTGAAGCACCTCATCAACTGGGAGCCACTGATGCCAAAATCTCCAAAGAAAGAATGACATCGTAGGCCTCAACCAGCTACCCCAACAGGCGCGATTAATACCAGAGATCGGAGCGCGCAAACGGATCAACTCCCAAGCGGACTTGACAGAAAAAGCACCATCGGAGCTATGAATCCAACGAGCCGAATCCAACTCTCCCAAGAGAATCGGGACCAACACAATCTGCTCCGCAATAGAAGGAGCAACTACTGAACAGAGGAGGTCAAAATCCCAGGTTCCCTCCGAAAGAAAATGGGAAACCCGAGCACCACGATCCCCACAGACTTCAGTCTGACTGGACAGAGGAACATCTCTGAACCAACAATCATCCCAAAAAGAAACATCTCCATGGCCGACACGCCAGCGAATACCACTCTCCGCACGAGGCCTGATCTGGAGCAAACGCCGCCAAGAGGGAGAGATAAAACCACGAGAAGAGACACAAGCTGGGTGCGCCAAGAGACAATATTTCCTCATCAAAAATTTGGCCCAGAGGGAAGATCCCTGCCTGAACCGAAACCACAGTTTTATGGAGAAGCTATCCACGAGATCTTTCAATCTGCGGAAGCCAAGACCCCCCTCTTCCACGGGGAGGCAAGCCCGAGACCAACGGGCCCAATGCCATTTCTTCTCCAAGGGCCTAGACCCCCAAAGAAAGGCATTAAAGACTCGCTCAAGATTTTCCATGACAGCCAACGGAGGCTGAACAACCTGAAACAAATATATGGGCATCGAGAGGAGCACACTACGAATGAGGGTCATGCGGCTCCCCGGAGAAAGAGTACGAATCTCCCAACCCTCCAGCCGCCTCCTAACAGACTGTAAGAGGGGCTCAAAAAGGGAACACGTCCTATTACCCCGAAATAAGGGAACTCCGAGGTACATGATCGGCAGATGACCCTCCGCAAATCCAGTGATACGCAAAAGTCTAGAGCGAAGGCGCTCTGAGCATCGCGAAGGTAAAATCAGGGAACTCTTGAAAGCGTTCACCAGCTGTCCCGAACAGTTCTCATAGTGATGCAGAAAGTCTAAAAGACGCTGCATCCCACGAGACCCACCATTGGCAAAAATAATGATATCATCCGCATAGGCCAGGTGGGAAATCAAAAGATCACAACTAGAATGATACCTAATAGCAGGATGACGCAAGTAGAGTCTGTCAAGGCCACGCGAAAGATACTCCGCCCCTAAAATGAAGAGAAGGGGAGACAATGGGTCTCCCTGCCTGAGTCCCCTGGTAGAACCAAAGAACCCCGAAAGAGAACCATTGATATTAACGGAGAAATGACAATGAGAGATACAGGCCGAGACCAACGCCACAACCTGCTCAGAGAAACCAAAATGGCGCAAAATAGCAAAAAGGAAAGGCCATTGGACCCTATCATAGGCCTTAGCCATATCCAACTTCAAAATAACATTACCACCACGAGTGGGAAGATTGAGACTATGAGTGAGCTCCTGAGCAAGAAGGATGTTATCAGAAATCATCCGTCCCGGAACAAAACCACTCTGATTCAAAGAAATAAGTCTCTCCGCCACAGCCCGCAAACGAGAGTACAACAACTTAGAAATGATTTTGTTCGTGACATTACACAGGCTGATCGGACGGAAATCCGACCAAGCCCGAGCACCCTCGACTTTTGGGATCAAAGTAATCGTGGTGGCAGTAAAGCTCTGAGGCAGGGGAGAGCCTCGGAAAAAATCCAAAACCGCATCCAACACATCCTGATGAACTATCTCCCAGCAATGCTGAAAAAACGCCGAAGAGAAGCCATCAGGGCCAGCCACACTGTCAGGAGAAATGGAGAAAACAGTCGCACGCACCTCCTCTAAGGAGGGGGTAGCAGTAATCCCATAATTCTCCTCATCAGAAATCACCGAAGGAAACCCCGAAAAATCAGGACAATCAAGCACAAAGGGATCCCCAGTGAGTAAGTGCTGAAAAAATGAGGCACCCGACTGCTGAATCATCTCAGGAGACGTCAGGCAAATCCCTTCATCCCATATGCGGAATATCTTATTCGCCACACGCTTCTTCTTAACCATGTTATGAAAGAGTTTGGTGTTCCGCTCACCATCCTCAAGCCAGTTGCATGCAGCTTTTTGTTTCCAAAAATCCGCCTCCATGGCGGTGACACGAGCCAGATCCTCATTACGATCGGACAGAGTAGTCCAATTCGAATCAGAAGGATCGGCCTCACAGGCAGTCTCAGCAGAACGAACCGCACTCTCAGCCTCAGTGATTTTATCAAAGATGTTACCAAAAACATCCCGATTCCACCACATGAGGTGATTCTTAAGACGCTTCAACTTGGCAAAAAGACGCGGCATGCCAACCAGACTGCAAGGCAAATTCCAATTGAGCCTCACAGTCTGCAAAAAACCATGATGCCGAAGCCACATACGCTGAAAGCGAAACGAACTCGGCCCACGGGCAAAAACTGGAGCGGTAACCAAAAGCGGACAGTGATCAGAAACAGTACGGGCAAGATGTTCAACTCGAATGGAGCTGAAATGATCCCCCCAATCAACGGAAACCATAACCCTGTCCAACCGCTTCCAAATGGTCTTATTCGTCCAAGTGAACGAAGACCCCTCATAGCCAGCATCAACCAGACCAGAATCCAAAATGAAAGTGTTGAACTCCTCCATGGGTAGAAGCCTACCACCACGGGTGCCCAAACACTCAGAAGCATCTCTGACGACATTAAAATCGCCCCCAACCAGCCATGGACCCAGAGCAGGCTTAACCTGAAGAAGGGAAGCCCAAAGATTTCTACGCTCAATGTAGTCGCAGCTGGCATAAACAAAAGAGCAGAAAAACTCAGTCGGCAAAAAAGGAGCAGAGACCTTGAGGTGCAGAAACTGAGCATGATCAAAAACACACTCAGCCCTCACATCAGCAGTAAAAAACGCCCAGATATGACCAGAAAGATTCGAAATGACTCTAGAAAAGCCCAAACGGCGAATCATGAATCTCTGGTCCAACTCAATCATCGGCTCCAAAATAGCCAGAACCTTAACCTGTTTCTCTTTCACAAAGGCATGCAGCCTCTGCTGGGACTCCGAATTCCGAAGTCCCCTGATATTCCAGATCATGAAATTCATAAAGAATGGGCATCAGGATCACCCTGTCGCCTCTTGGACGAATCCTCAAGATCGTCCACCTTCCTCTTCTTCACCTCAGACATGCCAATGTCTGGAACACCAGACGCGGAGTGTCGATCAAACCCTGTGCCGGGGTCCTCCTCAGACACCTGTCTGGCAACGAATTCAGAAACAGGGGGCCCCTGTCTAGCAAACAGTTCCTCCACCATGGAGGAAACCTCCGGAGAAGCAGGAAGGGAAGGAATCGAATGGCTACTATGATTCTCGAAACAGATAACAGAATCAGCAAACAACGTAGCCACCCCAACTTTCGGAGAGCCCAGCTCATCCGTACAATTCGGAAAAGGAATAGACTCCTCATCTTCAAAGACCTGATCAGTAGACTGAGCAGGCACACCAACCGAGCCCGAAGGGAGAATCTCAAAGGTGGATGTGCCCGAAAAAACAAGACCAACATCCACTGGAGAAATCTGCTCCAAGGGAGCATCACCAGGTAAAGCAGCATCCACATCCCCTAAGGGAATAACAACATCAGGACTGTCTCCAACAACCATGTAATCACTACCTCGCTCCGCCTCCGCCTGCCAAGGTGACAAGACATCAAAGGCGTTCGAAGTGCCCACCGGGACTACATGCCCAGCAGGAGGAGCCCTCACAGAAGGGACACGAGGAGCAGCCCGCCTCCTCCTCCTACGCCTGGGGCCAACAAACTGCTCAGGATTCGGGGCCTGAGGACCCTGAACCACCTCAGTGGCCACACCCTCCTGGTGTGTCTTGCCCACAGTATCTGCCTGAGTCGGAGGAACAGTACCAGCAGGCCTGGTCCGGACTGGACGGGGATTCTTTCCATGTGAATAACAAACAGTGGTCGCATGCCCCAACATCTTGCAATCAGTACAATAAGCTGGGATCTTCTCATATACGACCTCTATCTCCTGTAAATGATCACCCCAGGACACCCAGATGGATTGGACAGGGGGCTCCAAAACATTGATCTCCACACAAATGCGAGCAAAGGCCCCCCGAGTCCCATCGGCTGTATGATCATCAATCTTAATGGGAGTGCCCAAAAGCTTCGCAAGAGCACAAAGGCTCTTCTTGTCATAAAGATGGAGTGGTAACTCCGGAAGTCGGACCCAAACCGGGGCAAGTGGAGACTCCGCCTGGAAATTGAACTCCGGGGTCCACTTGGAGAGTCTGATACCCAATGGACCAATAAACAGACTGCCTCTAATCCAGAGACAGGCATAGTCCTCCTCACAAGAGAGTACAATCACAAGGAATCCCCGTGGCAAGAATTTCAAGGTATACGGTCTCGTAAACCCGAAATTGGCAAAAGCCGTAGATATCGCATGATTGGGCACAATCGATCGGTTGCCAGAAATTTTACCGACCAAAGCAAACTTAAATGGTGCAGATAAAGATGAGATGATCTCATCCGAGAAGTGAATGCCCGGCTTACCGTCCTTAAATGACGGTGCGGGCATCTCATCCATCGACCCAAGAACATCTTCGAAACTGTTCTTGGTCGTCCGAGAGGACGACGGGGCCAAAACTTCACGAAATGACAGTGGAGGGGTAACTGTAGCAAAAGGACCAGAAAAACCCGAAGAAGTACCTGGAATAGTAGATCTGACTGGCCGAGCTCGCGGGTTTGACTTCGAAATGTTGACTGTTGACTTTCCGGTTGACTTTCCTACCAAAGTACCACCGTGAAACGGCGCCGGCGTGATGAACACAGAACCGGTACCAGCCGGAGCAGAACCGGACGGCGGAGGGGTCAAATCAGAGGGAACAGTAGCCGGAAATTGAGACGAAATCGAAATTTGGGCGTTTCCGGCGACGATGGAATTATCACAAATTGAGACTACAGATGTCTTACCCATGGCTGGACGAAGAACACTGGAAGTTTGATTGACAAAAGACGCCGGGACGGCGCCGGAATTAGAAAACGAAGATGACGCGTGCAAGCCGTCCGCCAGAACATTCTTAGATCTGAAATTGCCGACGGATGCGAACACCATTGGAGCGGATTCCGGTGCCATTGTCTTCGTCTCAGAGTGGGGATTCCAGATCGGGAGTCCTTTATCACATAGGTGGCCGGAGTCGGCCGGAATTTGAGAAAAACACTGCGCCTGGGCAGTGAACAGTGCCGGCGAAGATGAAAACGGAGAAATCTCTTCACCGGCGGAGGAAGGAAGTCGCGGAGTTGTGGCAAAAGCTTCACCAGGAAGAGGCGAGTCTATTGGACTATGTCTGACGCCGAGAGGAGTGACGGCCGGCGCCGACGAAGCAAGAACAATCAAAGGTGTTTTTTCAGTCGCGAAAATGAGCTGGCTGCCGGAATCCGTTTGAGCTAAGATTTTGCTGGTAGGGTCGCCGGAGGATGGTGGTTCAAGTGAGGGAGGTGGCCGGCCGGGATCCGGCGGCGGTAGCATGGTGGCAATTGGACGTGAATAGTAACAAAGGTGGTGTGTTTTTTCTCACGCTTTTAGTGTGTGTTTTTTGAGAGCATTTCTGGGGTCTGGGTTTTGGTTTAGGGTTTAGGGTTTAGGGTTTAGGGTTTTTTTTTTTTTTTAAATAAAAGGGTTTAGGGTTTAGGGTCTAGGGTCTAGGGTTTGGGGTCTAGGGTTTGGGGTTTGGGGTTTGGGGTTTGGGGTTTGGGGTTTGGGGGTTGGGGGTTCGGGGTTCGGGGTTCGGGTTTCGGGTTTCGGGTTTCGGGTTTAGGGTTTAGGGTTTAGGGGTTAGGGGTTAGGGGTTAGGGGTTAGGGGTTAGGGTTTAGGGTTTAGGGTTTAGGGTTTAGGGTTTTTTAGGGTTTTTTTTTTTTTAGGGTTTAGGGTTTGGGGTTTGGGGTTTGGGGTTTGGGGTTTGGGGTTTCGGGTTTCGGGTTTCGGGTTTAGGGTTTAGGGTTTAGGGTTTAGGGTTTAGGGTTTAGGGTTTAGGGTTTTTTTTTTTTTTTTTTTAATTTTTTTTTAGCTAAAAAGTTTATTTATTAACAAATAAAACCTAACGGAGGGGGACTAGACCAAGACCTCCGGAAAGGCTATATCACAATCATAACATAAAAACAGAAATAAAGACATACTACAACAGGGCAACCTGAAATAAAGCACAACAAAATACAAACAAACCAGCGAGTGCCCCGGAATACATCACACAAATAGAACAAAATGGTGAGCAAGGAGAACTCTGCAGTGAACGCCCACCACATACCGCCAAAAATGCGGAAAACGAAATCAGCCTGGATCAAGAGGTCGCCCATAGGGCAAACTCGCCTGAGCCGCCTTCTGCCTATAATAACGCCGCTGCTGAGATCGCGTACGGCCCGGAAGTGGTAGAGATAAACATCCTTCACTCACTGAACCCATCTCAAACTCTGGCAGAGCAGTAGAAACAGGAGTATCACCCACAGGATCCGGAACAGCAGGGGCAATCTCAACAACCGGAACAGTAATAACCACAGGTGCAGTAACAACTGCTCCAGAAGTAGATGCCACCTCAACGATATCCGTGGCCTGAGACGAGATAATCGGATCCAAATCATCGTGAGACAGACTACTCACCGCAGCATTCTGCTCTGCCGCAAGCTTACTAAGAAGGGACTTAAACCTCTGGGGACGGGGTTTAACGGTACCCGAAGTCTCACCAGGACCTGAAGCAGTGGGTAAATCTTGCAGTATCTCATAGTAATTCTTCGTCGAAATGGGCCGAGCCGGATCTTTCCTCACAACAGGTCGGCGTCGGGGACGCTTGGAAACATGTCCTATAAAATCAGTATCACCGGACTGTGGCGGATCAGACGCAACACCCTGAGGCTGCTCGGAAGGAGCCGGAAGCGGGGAATCCGATGCAACACCCTTACCATGAGGTCGGGTCCGGCGCGGGCGAGAAGACTTTCCATTACGAGAGCAAAAATCAAGTGAATGGCCCAACAACTGGCAATGAGAACAATAATGGGGAACTTGCTCATAGACCACCTCCACAACCTGACTATGATCACCCCAACCCACCCAGATACGCTCCGGACGAGCCTGAAGAACATCAATCTCAACACAAACTCTAGCAAAAGATCCTCTAGTCCCATCGGCGGTAATCTCATCAATCTTAACTGGATTACCTAAAATCTTAGCAATAGGAAACAAGCTCTGTTTAGCATAAAGATGCAAGGGCAAATCAATAAATCTGACCCAAACAGGAGCAATAGGAGAATCTGCCTCAAACTTGAATTCGGGAGTCCATTTCGAAAAACGAATCACTACAGACTGAATCGAAACAAGAGGCTGAGTCCAAAACCTCAAATAATCCTCCTCACAGGAAAGGGTGAGAACCATATATCCCCGAGGAAGAAAACGAACAGTATGAGAACCCAACAAACCAACACAAGACAAAGCAGATAAAATATCAGAATTAGGAGTCAAACCCCGGTTCCCAGTGATTCGCCCTACCAAAGCAAACTTAAAAGAAGCAGAGAGGGACGAAATAACCTGATCCGGGAACAAAATACCGGGAATCCCATCTCGAACAATCGGAGCTGGCACTTCTTCCATCGAGTCAACTATGTCAGCAAAACTCTGACTCGGCAAAACCGGAGACGTACGATTCAAAATATCCTTAAAAGAGACTGACGGAGGACAAGAAACCTTCGAAGAACGATCAAAAACAGCCGATGGAACAACCGAGGCAGCAATCCGCGAAGGAGGAACTGCCGGTCCAACTCGGCCGAGTGAACTCAGAGAGCCGACCGAGTTCACCGGCGAGTCACCAAATTGAGCACCACCTAATGCCGGAGAGGAGAATGCGAAGCCGGAACCGGCCATACCACTACCCGAACCGGCCGGAACGGTTGTGACTCGGGACGAAATCGGTGATGAACTCGAGCCAAGAACACCAATTTGGGCGTTTCCGATCTCTGAATAATTTTCCGAAATTGGCAACATGGAGCAATTGCCCATCCTCTGATTAGAGCTCTGGCCAAAGGAATTGAATTTTAGAGAAGTGTCGGCGCCGGAATTGAAGCAAACGTCCGACGAAGGCGAGTGAATAGAGCTTGTAATCGTAGATCTGAAAATCCCGTCCATCGGAGACGTTATAGACATCGGTGCTGGTACCATATGAAGCGCCGTGGAGTGGGTATTACAGATCGGGACCCCGATCGAACAAACACCATCGGAAGCGGCCGGAATCGAGAAAACCGTAGGCGGCGATTCTGTGAACAGTAAATTCGCGACTTTGCCGGATGAATTGGGGCACCAAACGGACTCCGATTGACCTGAAATTTGAACACAAGGTGCGATTTGAGAAGATGATTCTAGTGGTACAAGAATCGTAGCCGGACGATGAACTTTAGCCGGCGCGATCGAGCTCGCCGGAAAATGCGCAGATTTCGAGCATTCAGACGTGGAATTGGCCGAGCAAAGGTGCTCCGATTGACTTGAAATTTTTACAGTAGCCTCGTCTCGTCGAGGCGCATCTGTTGGTGTCATTGGCCGGCCGGAAACCGGCGTTAACATGGAGGCGATTTTTGGGCGATTTTTGGCTTATTTTGGGTCACTATTCACTAGGGTCTAGGGTCTAGGGTCTAGGGTCTAGGGTCTAGGGTTTAGGGTTTTTTTTTTTTTTTTTTTTTTTTTTTTTTAATCAAAGTTTATTTTTATACAACAAAGAGCAGTACAAATAAAACCTAATGGGAGGGAGACTGTGTCAAGACCTCCGCAAAAGGCTATACAATCACAACATCAAAACAAAAATAACGACATACTACAACAGGGCAACCCGAAATACAACAGAACAAAAAGCAAACAAACCAGAGGTTGCCCCAGAATACATCAATCAAAATAAAACAAAGGGTGGGCAAGGAGAACTCTGCAGTGAACGCCCACCTCAAAGCGTATCAACCTGAATCAGGCGGTCGCCCATAAGGTAACCCCGCCTGACTCTTCTGAGTCCTGTAAAACCGGCGCTGCTGTGAGCGCGTGCGACCGGGTAGTGGCAAGGACTGACATGCAGTAGTAGGAGGAAGAGCCAAATCAGCCTCTCGAGAACCACTCCCAAGGTCAATCTGTAACGGAGTAATGGGACCAGAAGCTGTAGTAACAACCATCTGTGACGGAGCAGGGGAAACAATCATCGGGTCTATCACCACGGGAACAACATCAACCGGAGAAGAGCTCGACCCAGAACTAGACCCCTGAGCACCACCTGCAATAACGGAAGTAACAACCACTGAAATGTCCTGAGGAGTAGGCATGGTAGCCACCACAACCTGAGGCACCAATGGAATATCCTCAACAATAGCCTCTAAAGAATGAGAAGAGGACGATGGGCATGAAGATGAACCAACACCAGAATCAACACCTGGGAAGGAATCTCCTGTAATAGAGTGAAGAACCTCGAACTGGTTACTCGAAGGAGAAGCCAGAGGAGTAACCTGACTAGAAGCCTGGCGACGCCTACGTCGCTGCTGAATCCATCCTGGCTCAGTACTCCCAGAACCAGCACCACTAGAAGGAACCGAGTCATGCGGAACACTGTGAGGCTGACCCGAAGACCCTGGATCAGCCGAAGAAGTATGAGGACGCTTTCCCTGATCTTTGGAACGGCTGCCAAAAGACCTAAAACCAGAACTAGAACAGCGCTGCACAGAATGGCCTAACATATGGCACTCTGTACAAAAATAGGGGACTTTTTCATAGACCACCCCCAAAGTCTGTCTGTGGCTGCCCCACCCCACCCAGATTTGATCCGGACGAGGTTGCAACACATCAATCTCAACGCAAATGCGGGCAAAAGAGCCTCGAGAACCATCAGCTGTAATCTCATCCACCATAAGAGGGTTCCCTAAAATCTTACCAATCTGATAAAGACACTGCTTGTCATATAAATGCAGAGGTAAATCAAGAATCCGAACCCAAACCGGAGTAATCGAAGACTCGGCCTCAAATTTAAACTCTGGTGTCCATTTAGAAAAACGAATCGAAACTGTCCCGATAGAAACAAACTTTTGAGACCATAATTTAAGAAAATCTTCCTCAACAGAAAAAATAATAACCAAAAAGCCTCGGGGAAGAAATTTCACGGTAAACGAGCCCATGAAGCCAAAATGGGAAAAAGCAGTCATGATAGCACTATTGGGTGTAACACCCCGGTTCCCTGTAACACGGCCAATCAACGAAAATTTAAAAGGCACTGACAGGGAAGAAATAACCTGATCCGGGAAGAGAATACCCGGAATACCATCCATAAGAGTCGGCTCCGCAGGCCCACCCAGCATGTCACCAAACCCTGCAAAGCTCTGTTTGGCTGGAGGAAGAGCAGTGATATCTCGAAATGAAGCCAAAGGAGGGACTGGTGAAGGCGGAACAGTGGCCGAAACATCAGGAGCAGAAGAACATGTAGGTTTGACCTCCGGTTGACCCCCGGCCAAATATGGCGAGGTGACCACCTGAACATCACTACCGACCAGAGACGACGATGGGAGCACAGAACCGGTACCCAAAAGAGAGGAACCGACCGGCGACAGAGGTGATCCACTCGACTTAAAGAACCCAAAAGGTATTTCGACACCATTATGCATGATAGTACCTAACAGTTCCGCATGAGCGGGCAGTTCAATCCGAGAAGGCAAACGAACTGTAGAACGCACAGCACTTACCGGAGCAGCAGTACACAAAGGCGCTACTGCCGAGTCAACACGGTTGAGTTGACTCGGAGACTCGACCGCTTCCACCGGTGAGTTTCCAACCGGAGCAAAGCTAAAGGCTGGTGACGATGAGGAGGGACAGGAACCGGCCACTAAACCACCGGAAACGGCCGAAAACGTGTTGAACCGGGCAGAACTCGGCGACGAACTCGCTTGAAACCCATGAATTTGGGCGTTTTTGATTGCACCAACATTTGCTGAAATTGATTGCACCATGGAGTTACCCATGACTTGTAAAGTATACGGTAAAGAGGAATTGAAAATCGGAGCACCGACGCCGGAGTAATTGGAAGACGAAACCGGCGCACCTAGGGTTTGAATGGTGCCAAACGTAGATCTGAAATTCCGTTCACCACCGGACGTTGTTGGTAACGGGCCTTGACTCATTGGAAGCGCCTTATCATGGGGATTCCGGATCTGGGTCTTGATCGGAAAACCATCACGAGAAACGGCCGTAATCGATGAAGAAGTGGACGGTGACGCGGTGAACAGTGCCGTCGGGACTTTGCCGGTCGATTTGGGGAAGCAAACAGACTCCGATTGACCTGAAAGTTGGACACGAGGATCGACTGGTGAAGACGGTTCCAACGGTATATCACTCGATACCGGACGATGCACGGTTACCGGCGCGACAGATTTCGCCGGAAATTGCGCAAATTTCGGACATTTGATCGTGCAATTGGCCGAGCAAAGGTGCTCCGATTGACCTGAAATTTTTACAGTAGCCTCGTCTCATCGAGGCGCATCTGTTGGTGTCATTGGCCGGCCGGAAACCGGCGTTAACCTGGAGGCGATTTTTGGGCGATTTTTGTCTTATTTTGGGTCACTATTCACTTTAGAGAAAAAATTTTAGGGGCGAAATGGTTTTGGTTTAGGGTTTGGGGTTTGGGGTTTGGGGTTTGGGGTTAGGGTTTGGGGTTTGGGGTTTGGGGTTTGGGGTTTGGGGTTTCGGGTTTAGGGTTTCGGGTTTAGGGTTTAGGGTTTAGGGTTTAGGGTTTAGGGTTTAGGGTTTTTTTTTTTTTTTTTTTTTTTTTTTTTTTTTTTTTTTTTTTTTTTTTTTTTTTCCAGAAACACCGCCGGAAGCGGGGGGGTTCGGCGGACCCCTACCAGTATATACAACAAAAGAGCATAACAAAAAACACCTAATGGGAGGGGGACTAGGCCAAGACCTCCGCAAAAAGGCTATACAATCATAACATCAAAGCATAAATAGAGACATAGTACAACAAGGCAACCCGAAAAACAACAGAACAAAAAGCAAACAAACCAGCGGGTGCCCCGGAATACATCCAGCAAAATAAAACAAAATGTGGGTAAGGAGAATTCTGCAGTGAACGCCCACCACAAGACGCCCAAAAGGCGAAAAACAATATCATCCTGGATCAGGAGGTCGCCCGTAGGGCAAAGCCGTCTGATCCGCCTTCTGTCTGTCATACCGCCGCTGCTGAGAACGCGTACGGCCGGGAAGCGGTAAAGATAAACAGGCAGTGGTTGAAGATGACACATCACCGTCCTCACATCCCGTACTCCCTGAACCCACCGCAAATGAAGTCATCATAATAGAAGCAGGAGTATCAACCACAGAATCCTGAACGGCAGGAGCATGCTCAACCACCGGAACAACCACGGGTTCAGAAACAACTGCAACAGCAGGAGACACCACCTCAACCATATCTGTGGCCTGAGAAGAGATAACCGGAGCCACAACTACTGGAGATAGATACCCTGCTCTAGCATTCTGCTCCGTCGCGAGCTTACTCAAAAGAGACTTGACCTTAATGGGACGGGTTTTGACAACACCCGAAGACTCACCAGGACCAGAATCATTAGGTAAATCCTGCAGGACCTCATAATAATTCTTCGTAGAAATAGGCCTATTTGGATCTTTCCTCAGAACAGGCCGACGCCGTGGACGCTTAGAAACATGCACTGCAAAATCAGTATCACTGGACGGTGGCTGATCAGAATTAATCCCCTGAGGCTGCTCACTAGGATCCTGAGGTGGTGAATCAGATACAACACCCTTACCATGAGGTCGGGTCCGGCGTGGGCGAGAAGACTTGCCATTACGAGAGCAAAAATCAAGTGAATGACCCAATAACTGGCAATAAGAACAATAATGGGGAACTTGCTCATAGACCACCTCCAGAACCTGACTATGATCACCCCAACCAACCCATATATGCTCTGGACGTGCCTGAAGAACATCAATCTCAACACAAACCCGAGCAAAAGAGCCTCTGGTACCCTCAGCAGTAATCTCATCAATCTTAACAGGATTACCTAAAATCTTAGCAAGTGGATACAAGCTCTGTTTAGCATAAAGATGCAAGGGCAAATCAGGAAACCTGACCCAGACCGGAGCAATAGAAGAGTCCGCCTCAAACTTGAATTCAGGAGTCCATTTAGAAAAACGAATCACTACAGAGCGAATCGAAACTAGAGGCTGAGTCCAAAACCTCAAATAATCCTCCTCACAGGTAAGGGTGAGAACCATATACCCCCGAGGAAGAAAACGAACAGTATGAGAACCCAACAAACCGATACAAGACAAAGCAGATAAAATATCGGAATTAGGAGTCAATCTCCGGTTCCCCGTTATACGCCCTACCAAAGCAAATTTAAACGGAGCAGACAGAGACGAAATAACCTGATCTGGAAACAAAATACCTGGAATGCCATCACGAATAGTCGGAGCAGGCACCTCCTCCATCGAGTCAACAACATCTGCGAAACCCCTGGCCAGCAGATTTGGAGACGAACGACTCAAAATATCCTTGAAAGACACCGTAGGAGGAATAGAACGCGCAGAAACAACCGTTGTATCAACAGGAGCAGAAGTGCACAAATTGAATACTGGGTCAACCCGCTTGAAAGGAATGGGTGACTCGGCCGATCCAACTCGGACCACCTTCGCCGGAGCACAGCCGTCAACCGGCGATGATGAGGGGACCTCAGAACCGGCCAATAAACTCGGAAAACCGGTGGAACTCGGCCCTGAAATAGCAGAACTCGGCGATGAACTCGATCCGAACCCACAAAATTGGGCGTTTCCGATCTGCGATGGATTTCCAGCAATTGAGGACCTGGAACGATTACCCATCCATTGATGAGTACCCTGGCCAAAGGAATTTAAATTTGGTACGGCGACGGCAGCGGAATTGAAGACAAACTCCGGCGCAGGCGTGAGTACAGTATGTGAATTCTTAGATCTGAAATTCCCGTCCACCGGAGAAGAATCAGATGATGGGTGAGGTACCAAAAGATGCACCTTGGAGAGAGGATCACAGATCGGGGAACTGATCGAATATACAAGGCCGGAAGGAGCCGGAATTTGAGCTGGAATGGACGAATTCGCGATGAACAGTGACGGCGCCACTTCGCCGGCCGATTTGGAGGAGCAAATGAACTCCGATTTGCATGAAATTTTTACACTAGAATCGTCTTGAGGAGACGCTTCCAACGAACCACAAATTAAAGGCAGACGATGATCGGAGACCGGTCCGATATCGATCGCCGGAATCTGCGCAAATTCCGGGCCTTTAGACGTCGATTTGGCCGAGCAAACGAGCTTCGATTGACCTGAAAATTTTACAGAAGACGCGTCTCGAGGAGGCGCACTTGGTCGTACAGTTGGTCGGCCGGAGACCGGCGCCGACATGGGGCGATTTTTGAGTGATTTTTTGGCGAATTTTGGTCTCTATTCACTTGAGAGAAAAATTTAGGGTTTAGGGTTTAGGGTTTTAGGGTTTAGGGTTTTTTTTTTTTTTTTTTTTTTTTTTTTTTTTTTTTTTTTTTTTTAGCTAAAAAGTTTATTTATTAACAAATAAAACCTAACGGAGGGGGACTAGACCAAGACCTCCGGAAAGGCTATATTACAATCATAACATAAAAACAGAAATAAAGACATACTACAACAGGGCAACCTGAAATAAAGCACAACAAAATACAAACAAACCAGCGAGTGCCCCGGAATACATCACACAAATAGAACAAAATGGTGAGCAAGGAGAACTCTGCAGTGAACGCCCACCACATACCGCCAAAAATGCGGAAAACGAAATCAGCCTGGATCAAGAGGTCGCCCATAGGGCAAACTCGCCTGAGCCGCCTTCTGCCTATAATAACGCCGCTGCTGAGATCGCGTACGGCCCGGAAGTGGTAGAGATAAACATCCTTCACTCACTGAACCCATCTCAAACTCTGGCAGAGCAGTAGAAACAGGAGTATCACCCACAGGATCCGGAACAGCAGGGGCAATCTCAACAACCGGAACAGTAATAACCACAGGTGCAGTAACAACTGCTCCAGAAGTAGATGCCACCTCAACGATATCCGTGGCCTGAGACGAGATAATCGGATCCAAATCATCGTGAGACAGACTACTCACCGCAGCATTCTGCTCTGCCGCAAGCTTACTAAGAAGGGACTTAAACCTCTGGGGACGGGGTTTAACGGTACCCGAAGTCTCACCAGGACCTGAAGCAGTGGGTAAATCTTGCAGTATCTCATAGTAATTCTTCGTCGAAATGGGCCGAGCCGGATCTTTCCTCACAACAGGTCGGCGTCGGGGACGCTTGGAAACATGTCCTATAAAATCAGTATCACCGGACTGTGGCGGATCAGACGCAACACCCTGAGGCTGCTCGGAAGGAGCCGGAAGCGGGGAATCCGATGCAACACCCTTACCATGAGGTCGGGTCCGGCGCGGGCGAGAAGACTTTCCATTACGAGAGCAAAAATCAAGTGAATGGCCCAACAACTGGCAATGAGAACAATAATGGGGAACTTGCTCATAGACCACCTCCACAACCTGACTATGATCACCCCAACCCACCCAGATACGCTCCGGACGAGCCTGAAGAACATCAATCTCAACACAAACTCTAGCAAAAGATCCTCTAGTCCCATCGGCGGTAATCTCATCAATCTTAACTGGATTACCTAAAATCTTAGCAATAGGAAACAAGCTCTGTTTAGCATAAAGATGCAAGGGCAAATCAATAAATCTGACCCAAACAGGAGCAATAGGAGAATCTGCCTCAAACTTGAATTCGGGAGTCCATTTCGAAAAACGAATCACTACAGACTGAATCGAAACAAGAGGCTGAGTCCAAAACCTCAAATAATCCTCCTCACAGGAAAGGGTGAGAACCATATATCCCCGAGGAAGAAAACGAACAGTATGAGAACCCAACAAACCAACACAAGACAAAGCAGATAAAATATCAGAATTAGGAGTCAAACCCCGGTTCCCAGTGATTCGCCCTACCAAAGCAAACTTAAAAGAAGCAGAGAGGGACGAAATAACCTGATCCGGGAACAAAATACCGGGAATCCCATCTCGAACAATCGGAGCTGGCACTTCTTCCATCGAGTCAACTATGTCAGCAAAACTCTGACTCGGCAAAACCGGAGACGTACGATTCAAAATATCCTTAAAAGAGACTGACGGAGGACAAGAAACCTTCGAAGAACGATCATAAACAGCCGATGGAACAACCGAGGCAGCAATCCGCGAAGGAGGAACCGCCGGTCCAACTCGGCCGAGTGAACTCAGAGAGCCGACCGAGTTCACCGGCGAGTCACCAAATTGAGCACCACCTAATGCCGGAGAGGAGAATGCGAAGCCGGAACCGGCCATACCACTACCCGAACCGGCCGGAACGGTTGTGACTCGGGACGAAATCGGTGATGAACTCGAGCCAAGAACACCAAATTGGGCGTTTCCGATCTCTGAATAATTTTCCGAAATTGGCAACATGGAGCAATTGCCCATCCTCTGATTAGAGCTCTGGCCAAAGGAATTGAATTTTAGAGAAGTTTCGGCGTCGGAATTGAAGCAAACGTCCGACGAAGGCGAGTGAATAGAGCTTGTAATCGTAGATCTGAAAATCCCGTCCATCGGAGACGTTATAGACATCGGTGCTGGTACCATATGAAGCGCCTTGGAGTGGGTATTACAGATCGGGACCCCGATCGAACAAACACCATCGGAAGCGGCCGGAATCGAGAAAACCGTAGGCGGCGATTCTGTGAACAGTAAATTCGCGACTTTGCCGGATGAATTGGGGCACCAAACGGACTCCGATTGACCTGAAATTTGAACACAAGGTGCGATTTGAGAAGATGATTCTAGTGGTACAAGAATCGTAGCCGGACGATGAACTTTAGCCGGCGCGATCGAGCTCGCCGGAAAATGCGCAGATTTCGAGCATTCAGACGTGGAATTGGCCGAGCAAAGGTGCTCCGATTGACCTGAAATTTTTACAGTAGCCTCGTCTCGTCGAGGCGCATCTGTTGGTGTCATTGGCCGGCCGGAAACCGGCGTTAACATGGAGGCGATTTTTGGGCGATTTTTAGCTTATTTTGGGTCACTATTCACTTTAGAGAAAAAATTTTAGGGGCGAAATGATTTGGTTTGGGTTTAGGGTTTAGGGTTTAGGGTTTAGGGTTTTTTTTTTTTTTTTTTTTTTTTTTTTTTTTTTTTTTTTTTTTTTTTTTTTTTTTTTTTTTTTTTTTTTTTTATACAACAAAAGCGCAGTACAAAGAAAGCCTGATGGGAGGGGGACTAGGCCAAGACCTCCGCAGAAAAAGGCTACAGAAGCATAACATCATAAAAAAAATAACGACATACTACAACAGGGCAACCCATAATAAAGCAAAACACAGAAAATAAAAACATCGGGCGCCCCGGAATACATCAGACAAACTAAGAACACTGATGGGCAAGGAGAACTCTGCAGTGAACGCCCATCAGAAAATCATGTCAACCTGAATCAGGCGGTCGCCCATAGGGTAACCCCGCCTGACTCTTCTGAGATCTGTAAAACCGACGCTGCTGTGAGCGCGTGCGACCTGGTAATGGCAAGGACTGACAGGAAGTAGAAGGAGGAAGATCCAAATCAGCCACTCTAGAACCATTCCCAAGGTCGATGTGTAGCGAAGTAATGGGACCAGAAACTGTAGGAACAACCATCTGTGCCGGAACAGTGGAAACAATCATCGGGTCTCTTACCACTGGAACAACATCCACCAGAGAAGAGCTCGCTCCAGAACCAGACCCCTGAGCATCACCGGCAATAACTGATGTAACAACCACAGGTATAGCAGGAGGAGACTGCATCTGAGCCACAACAACCTGAGGCACCAATGGAACATCCTCAACAATAGCCTCTAAAACATGAGAAGAAGACGATGGGCAGGAAGATGAACCAACACCAGAATTACCACCTGGAAAGGAATCTCCTGAAATGGAGTGAAGAACCGCAAACTGATTACTCGAAATAGGAGACTGTGGAGTAACCTGACTAGAAGCCTGGCGGCGCCTACGTCTCTGCTGAACCCATCCTGGCTCAGTACTCCCAGAACCAGGACCACTAGAAGGAACCGAGCCAGGCGGAAAACCTTGAGGCTGACCCGAAGAAGGAGACCGCTGCCCCTGAGCAAAAGAACGGCCACCAAGAGCCTTATAACCAGAACGAGAACAACGCTGCACTGAATGACCTAGCATCTTACAATCCGTGCAAAAATAGGGGACTTTTTCATAAACCACCCCCAAAGTCTGCCGGTGGCTGCCCCACCCGACCCAGATCTCATCCAGACGAGGAAGCAACACATCAATCTCAACACAAATACGTGCAAAAGATCCCCGAGAACCATCAGCGGTGATCTCATCCACCATAACAGGGTTTCCTAAGAGCTTACCAATCTGATAAAGACACTTCTTGTCATATAAATGCAACGGTAGATCAGGAATACGAACCCAAACCGGAGCAATCGAAGACTCAGCCTCAAATTTAAACTCCGGTGTCCATTTGAAAAAGCGTATCGACACTGACCCAATAGAAACTAAGTCCTGAGGCCAGAACTTCAAATAATCTTCCTCGCTAGAGAGAATAAGAACCAGAAATCCTCGGGGAAGAAATTTCAATGTAAATGAGGCCAAAAAGCCAAAACGAGAAAAAGCAGCCAAGATATCACTATTGGGTGTGACACCCCGGTTCCCTGTAACACGGCCAATCAACGCAAATTTAAAAGGCACTGACAGAGAAGAAATAACCTGATCCGGGAATAGAATACCCGGTATACCATCAACAATGGCCGGTGCAGGAATCTCGCCCACCAAACCACCAAACCCGGCAAAACTCTGTCTGGCTGGAGAAGGAGCAGTAACATCCCTAAAAGAAGCCAAGGGAGTTGCTGAGGAAGCGGAAACAGAAGCCGGAATTGCATTTGCAAAAGAAACCGAAGAGTTGACCATCGGTTGACCGGAAAAAACCGGCGACGGCGAGACAACCACCGGAGCACCACCAACCACCGGCGACGACGAGGGGGTCACGGAACCGGTGACCAAAGGTGAAGAACCGGGCTGAAACGGAGGCAATTGACCGGAAACGTTCGCCGGAGACGAACCAATTACTTGATTTTGGGCGTTTCCGATCGGCGATGAATTTTCCGAAATTGAAGGCATAGAAATCTTACCCATGGCTAGATGAGTTTGTAGTAGAGAGGAATTGCAAAAATCAGCAACCGATCCGGAGTAATTGAGTTTTGAAGCCAACGCATATATAACTTGGGGGCTGAAATTCGTAGATCTGAAATTCCCGCCGCCACCGGACGCCGACGAAGCAATTGAAGATACCAATGGACGCGCCTGGTCCTGGGCATTCCGGATCGAACAGTACTGACGGAACATCGCCGGACGATTTCGGGATGCAAATGAACTCCGTTTGGGCTGATTTTTGGACCAGAGGATCGACTGGAGGAGACGATTCGAATGGTGTAACAATCGTCGCCGGACGATGAACGAAGACAGGTGTGATTCCGGGCGACGGAATCGGCGCAATTTCCGGAGCTTTGACCGTCGATTTGGCCGGAGAAACGACCTCCGTTGGACCTGAAATTTGGACAGCAGCCTCGTCTCGCCGAGGCGCACCTGAACGTACCGGTGGCCGGCCGGAAACCGGCGCCGACATGGGGGCGATTTTTAGGGCGAAATTGGGGTTTTTTTGACACTATTCACAAATGAGAGAAAAAATTTTGGTTTAGGGTTTAGGGTTTAGGGTTTAGGGTTTAGGGTTTAGGGTTTTGGGGTTTTGGGGTTTTGGGGTTTTGGGTTTTGGGGTTTGGGGTTTGGGGTTTGGGGTTTAGGGTTTAG
>NW_027459761.1:0-104121 GCF_025594145.1 Primulina tabacum | reverse complement strand
GCCTAAAACTCCTTTCTTGAAAATTTGCGGAAAATTAAAAATTTTCTTTTTAAAAGAACTTAAATGGCCTCATTCATAAAATCACTGGGAATCAAGTTCAATTTTAAAATATGCAGCGGAAGAAAATAAAGTTTTGCCAACAATAAATTTAAAAATATCCAACGACTGATAAAATTGTTTGCGGAAAAAATAACAACTGCTGCACTGAGGTCCTCGGGTGCCACTACTGCCGACCCAAGCTGGCTCACTGGTCCCCGCCCTCGGCCCTGGCCTCATCAGTACCTACAACAATCAAGTCTAGTGAGCCTAAAGACTCAGCATGCATAATCGCAGGTAACGAGTAAAAATCTGAATTTAAAATATGCATGAGTTAACATATCCTGTCCTGAGGCATACTGAAAATAATCTGTACTGAGCAATTATAATACGTGCATAACTGAACTGGAAATCACTGTAAAAATTTGCTCCTTGGAGCCTGTACTGAAATACTGGTAAAATTTTCTGTTGAGATTATGTTTTACGCCTGTGGCCACTGCACTAAGCTGAACTGATCGGTAACTGGCTACCGGGGAGGCTGAAACTGAACTGAGCTGGCCGGTCACTGGCGACCGGGTGGTACCATACTGAACTGATCGGTCACTGGCGACCGTATAAAATAACACTCCCACATAGTGAATGAACCACAAGCCATATCGCATAAATCTCAAAAATAATCATTTTCTATTTAATGCACGTAAAATAATTAACTGGTAATGAAAATTCCTGTAATTTTACCAACTGGATTGGATTGGATCGTTCCCAGGCTCGCTGCAACCTAACTGTGCCATGAAAAATATGCAATAGCTTAAACTTGACCAACTATGCAATTTACGTTCAAAAGATGCGACTATGACGCCTAATGACTTCGCATTTAATCATGACTCCGAGCCAACCTGAACCGACCTGAACCGACGTATAGTCATGATTAAAATACGCTGAAAAATCATAAAATAATGCTCCTAAAATGATAGGGTCGAAATCTAGGTGGAATGGAGGCCAAAACACGAAACGCTCTTTCGAGAGTCAATTTGGCACATTGCACCGTAAATTCTCGTACGACCTCAAAAATGATCCAAATGACAACGGTCAAAAACATGACCTTCCAACTCAATGAGGCACTGTCCAGTCCAAGGCCATGGGCTAAAAGCCAACCAAGAACTCAAACGAGCCTTCTAAACGACACAGCAACTTGCTGTAATTTCCAGCAGCTGCGCAACTACAAGACTTGCGTTGGTTTCGAGACTATCGGCCATTAGGGGCGTGAACCACCGACCAGAGACTCTTACCAACATCCCAAGGAATGATTTGAACCATGGCTAAGGGCCCTAGGCCAGCCACAATCCGCATCACACCAAACTCAACCGAAGGGTCCAACGAGAGCAACGTGCATGCGTGTGTAGTGTTTTGCTTAGATCGATGTCTTGCGTCATTCCAGTGGCCATTTGATTGACCATGGCACGATCTAGACATCTAGGAGCATGATATGAACCGTGGCTAAGGGCCATAGGCCAACCAAGATCCACACCAAGCAAACACAAACCGAAACCATATGCTGAACAAAGGAAGAAGCCGAATGGGGAAAGGGGCTGTTCTTGTTGATTATTTTAAAAACCGATGAGCCATGGACCAAGCCACCAAAAGGGCGACTTAGTCCACGTCTTAGGACATGCTAGGGGAGTGATCCAACCATGGCTAAGAGCCCTTAGGGCAGCCAAGATCAGATCCAACCCTTGACACAAAAACTGAAATTTTCGAACACAAATCTGCGCTATGGGAACTTGCTGTCATTCTGAATTTTCAGCAAACATGGGGCTGGTTTGAATGGACCAAAATGGTCCTCATGCATCATATTACGTGTCTAGAAGTCGCCTTGGGAGCCTGGAGTGGATCAATACCTGAAACTCACAAACCAAAGAACCGTGAAGCTTGCCAAGGAAAATCGAAAATTCTGCATGTGTTGTTTCAAAATGTTTTGACATGGATCTCGATTTTTGCTTGAATAAACATGATCATGTACTGAAAAATAAATGATAATATGACTTGATTGAGGTTTGAAAGAAATCTAGACATGCTGGTTTCGTTTCGAAAGAAAACGAACGAAACAACGACGACGCGGCACGGAGGAGGTGGAGCGCTTCTCTTTTCTACCTTACCTTGCTCCTCGATTTTTCTCTCTTCTTTTTGGCTAGGTACCTCACGATTTTTCTACTGAAATGAGTGTGAATTCACTCTGAATTTTTGAAAAGGAGAGGGGGGGAAAAATGGTTATGAGGGGTTGAGGAGAAGGGTGCACAATATAAGGAAGAATCAAGACCAAGTCCACTCCCTTTGAATTTTAAATTTTGAATTGATATCAAATGAGTTGGTGGATGCTTCTAGGAGGTAGTGGCCGAAATTTTTGCTTATTTTCTAGTCTAGGATATGTCCATTAATTAATTAAATTGTGCTCCCAAAAATCCTAGAATATCCTACTAATTACATGCAAAGAATTGGTCAAAGTTGATGAGTTGGAAAATGAATCTTCTAGCACTAAGGGTGGCCGAAAAATGCATGATAAAATAAAGGGAAATGTTGATTATCTAGTCAACTAATAATCCTTGAAAGCTTTACTAATCCTTTAAATAATTTTAGTGAGCTAACCCCTTAATTAAATAACTTAATGAGTTCATGTCTTAATCACCTCAAATAATTAAATTAAATCCTCAAACCTCCCTTACTAACTTAAATGAACTTACTTGCTAGCTAAATTAACTTCTGGAAATATTTCTCGAATCTTAAATTCTACCTCAAAACTCCGACTCCGGTCCGGCCTCACTGAAATAACTGAAATGCTAAAAATCAAACTACTGAACTGAAATAATGAATAATTAACTTCAAACAAATGCATTTAAAATAATCATGCAATGAAGTCAATTAAATTTAAAAATCTAGAATTATGCATGGCTTATACGTCTACTGATATACGGGTTCTACAATCCTTCCCCCCTTAAATAAATTTCGTCCTCGAAATTAGAACTCACCGAATAACTCAGGGTATCGACTTCTCATCTCCGGCTCAGACTCCCACGTAGCTTCCTCCTCTGAATGGTTGAGCCATTTGACTTTGACTCGCTTAACCAACTTGTTCCGAAGTTTCTTCTCCTGTCTGTCTAGGATCTGCACGGGTCTCTCCTCATAAGATAAGTTCGGAGTAAGCTGCAACGGCTCTAAATTCAGCACATGCGAAGGATTTGCCATATCTTCCTCAGCATGGAGACGTGAAAGACATTGTGTACTCCGGCCAGATTCGGCGGAAGAGCCACACGATACGCTAGCGTCCCAACTCTGTCAAGGATCTCAAACGGTCCAATGAATCTCGGACTGAGCTTCCCTTTCTTGCCAAATCTCATGACACCCTTCATAGGTGCCACTTTCACGAAGACATGATCGCCCACTGCAAACTCTAAGTCTCTCCTCCGCTGATCGGCATAACTCTTCTGTCGGCTCTGAGCAGTCCTCATCCTATCACGGATCTTGACTACTACATCTGCTGCCTGCTGAACAATCTCTGGACCCAACTCTGCTCTCTCTCCTACTTCATCCCAATGAACAGGAGATCTACACTTGCGGCCATACAGTGCTTCATACGGAGCCATACCTATAGACGACTGGAAACTGTTGTTATAGGTGAACTCTACCAATGGTAAGTTCGACTCCCAACTCCCAGAGAAATCAATGACGCAAGCACGGAGAAGATCCTCTAAGATCTGAATAACTCGCTCCGACTGTCCATCTGTCTGCGGATGGAAAGCTGTGCTAAACAGCAACTTCGTACCCATAGTCGAATGCAAACTCTTCCAAAACGAGGAAGTGAATCTGGGATCTCTGTCGGATACGATAGAAACTGGAATACCATGGAGTCGGACTATCTCTCGGATATACAGCTCTGCATACTGAACCATGGTGAAAGTCGTCTTAATAGGCAAGAAGTGCGCTGATTTGGTAAGACGATCTACAATCACCCAGATAGCATTCGATCCTCTGGCTGACCTCGGCAATCCGGTCACAAAGTCCATGGTAATGTTCTCCCACTTCCACTCGGGAATAGGAAGAGGCTTGAGCAAACCTGCTGGTCTCTGATGCTCGGCCTTCACTAACTGGCAAGTCAGGCACTCGGATACAAAACGCCTGATGTCCTTCTTCATCCCTGGCCACCAATACAATAGCTGCAGATCTTTGTACATCTTCGTACTCCCAGGGTGAATGGAGTACGGGGACGTATGGGTCTCTGATAAGATGTCTGCTCGGATAGAATCACTGCTAGGAACCCATATCCTATCTCGGTATCTCACAATACCGTCGCTGACTGAATACAAAACACTACCCTTGGCTTCATCTCTCTTCTTCCACTGTGCCAACTGCTCATCTGCTGCCTGACCGCTGCGGATACGGTCAATAAGAGAGGACTGGATAGTCAAGGTAGATAAACGAGGAACTCTACCTCGAGGGTAAGTCTCAAGATCAAACCAATGCATCTCAATCTGAAGAGGTTTCTGAATCGTCAAATGAGCCATCACTGCGACTTTCCTGCTCAAAGCATCCGCAACTACATTAGCTTTACCCGGGTGGTAGCTAATGTCACAATCGTAGTCTTTCACAAGCTCCAACCAACGCCTCTGACGCATGTTCAGCTCCTCCTGCGTAAAGAAATACTTGAGGCTTTTGTGGTCGGTAAAGATCTGACACTTCTCTCCATACAGATAGTGCCTCCAAATCTTCAAAGCAAAAACTACGGCCGCTAACTCCAGATCATGGGTAGGGTAATTCTTCTCGTGGATTTTCAGCTGTCGAGAAGCATACGCTATCACTCTCCCATGCTGCATCAAAACTGCACCTAAACCAAGCTTCGAAGCATCGGTATAAAGGACAAACTCACCAGATCCTGACGGTACAGCCAAAACGGGTGCTGAGATAAGAGCTTGCTTCAAAGTATCGAAGCTCTTCTGACACTCCTCGCTCCACACAAACTTTACATTTTTCTTGGTCAGTGCTGTGAGTGGAACGGCAATGGATGAGAATCCCTGAATGAACTTCCTGTAATATCCTGCTAGCCCAAGAAAACTGTGGATCTCTGATGCATTCTGAGGCACAACCCAATCTCTGACTGCTGCAACTTTCGCCGGGTCTACCTCAATGCCACTGCTAGAAACAATGTGGCCCAAGAACGCCACCTTCTCTAACCAGAATTCGCACTTACTGAACTTTGCGAATAGTTTATGTTTCTGCAATGTCTGCAACACTGTGGTCAGATGCCTGCTGTGCTCCTCCCGACTCTTGGAGTAGACGAGAATGTCATCGATGAACACTATCACAAACTGGTCGAGGTACGGCTGAAATACGCGATTCATTAGATCCATGAAGATCGCTGGTGCATTCGTCAGATCGAACGGCATCACTAGGAACTCGTAGTGGCCATAACGAGTCCTGAAAGCTGTCTTCGAGACATCAGCATCTCTCACCCTCAACTGGTGATAACCAGAACGCAGATCTATCTTGGAGAAAATCGAAGCTCCCTGCAACTGGTCAAACAGATCCTCAATCCTTGGCAGTGGGTATTTATTCTTCACTGTAACCCTGTTCAACTCCTTGTAGTCAATGCAAAGCCTCATCGAGCCATCCTTCTTTTTCACAAATAAGACCGGCGCGCCCCATGGAGAAAAACTCGGGCGAATGAACTCCTTGTCGAGAAGTTCCTGAATCTGCTTCTTAAGCTCTGCCATCTCTGTCGGTGCTAGTCGGTATGGCGCTTTGGATATCGGAGCCGTACCTGGCATAAGCTCAATGGAAAACTCCACCTCTCTCTCGGGTGGCATACCAGAGACGTCTTCGGGAAAAACGTCTAAGAAATCTCTGACAATCGGAATATCTGAGGCTGACTGGCTGGGTTCCTTGGGGACAGATAAAAAGGTCGCTAGAAATGCCCGACACCCTCTATGCATGAGTTTCCTAGCCTGAACATAAGGAATAATGCGCGGTAAAGGAAAGTACCTGTCCGGCTCAAATAAGAACTGCTCCATTCCAGGCGGTCGGACAAGAACAGATCTCCTCTGGAAGTCTATCAACACTCTGTTCCTCAATAGCCAGTCCATCCCTAGGATGATGTCAAATTCCGGCATCGGTAACACGATCAGATCCGCATAAACAAGATTACCGTGCAGCTCAAGGTCTATATCTCGGATAACATTGGTGGCTGCCATCTCCTCGCCTGACGGCAACACTACTGAAAAGGCTGTATCTAGCCCAATGGTCTGGATCTTGAGAAAGTTTGCAAAGACCTCCGAAATAAATGAGTGAGTGGCCCCTGAATCTATCAAGGCCTTGGTAGCGGAACCAGATATAAAAATTCTCCCTGAAAGAGCGGAGCTCTAAGTTGAATCCCACTACAAGATCTAAACTTATAGACATGCAAAGGTCAAGGTTCCTCTAGTTTAATTCCCCCCAAAATACATCTGAGTAGAGCATGCAATCCTATAACAGTTCTAAGTTCAAAAATCTAAATCCCGATTCCCAAAATGCTGAAATTCGAAGAATAACTTAAAGTTTAAAGGTACCTGTCAACAACATAGTCTCCGGGTTGGTTTCCGCGGCCTGGAGAGCAAAAACTCTGCCTTGGGTAGGCAGATTCCTCTGAGGGCACTGCAGCAACATGTGGTCTGGACTGCCACACTTAAAACACTTTCCTGAGCCAGCCATACATGCTCCAGGATGGCGACGTGAGCACCTGGGACAAACTGGGTGCTCCTGAGTCCTCGGGGCTGGGCGTCCCCGCTGCTGCTGCTGCTGCTGGCCTCGGTTCCTGGGCGGTCCATGAAAAGGCCTCTTATTCTGCTGCTGATGCTGATGAGGAGGAGGGCGGTGCGGTGCCTGGACTAGGCGCTTGCCCTGGCGATCCCTCTCGATATCCCGCAGATCCTGCTCTGCGGCTAAGGCCTTGGAGACGGCAATCTCATAAGTAGCAGGGTCAGATACCCTAACATCTCGGCGCAAGATCGGCCGTAAACCCACCAGGAAGTGCATCAGCTTTGCTCTGGCATCATTCGCGATCAGGGGCACAAAGTGACAGCCCCTCTCGAACTTACGGATGAACTCCGTAACCGTCATATCCCCCTGTCTCAGGCTCATGAACTCGGTGGTCAGCCTGGTGCAAACCTCCTCAGCAAAATACTTGGAGTAGAAAACCTCCGTAAAGCGGGTCCAAGAAAGTGTAGCCAAGGTCAGGGCTACCGAAGCTCCTTCCCACCATAAGCGGGCGTCTCCAGTGAACAGGTAGGTGGCACACCGGATTCGGTCTGCGTCTCCCAGCTCCATGAACTCGAAGATAACCTCGAGGGATTTGATCCATCCCTCAGCAACCATGGGGTCAGATGTCCCAGAGAATTCCTTCGGGCGCATCTTCATGAATCGCTCATAAACAGCCTCGGGCCCTGTCGGCCTGGCTGCGACTGCGGCTACGGCTGCGGCATTGCCCCCCGCAAACTGTGCGAAGAACTGTGCCATCCCAGCTAACATCTGGGCACTCATGTCCGGTGGGGGCGGTGGAGGAGGTGGTAGGTCTCCCTCCGGTCTATGCTCCTCTCTGTCCTCTCGGCGAGGCTCCACCTCTCTGTTGCGCTCTAAAATGCGTCTAGGGGGCATACTGTTCCAACATAACCCATACGTAACTAACATGCATAATTCCATAATTTATTTTAAATGAACGCTGAAATACTGAAAATCTGGAAGCATGCTGACAAAATAATTCATGCTTTAACTGAAATGCTGAACAAAATGCTGAACTGAAAAACTTACAGACCAAAGGCATGGCTTCGTGAGCTTCTCGCGGTCAGTAGTAGTGAAACCCTATACAGAACAACCTGGCTCTGATACCAATTGTGAAGGGGCCTAAAACTCCTTTCTTGAAATTTGCGGAAAATTAAAAATTTTCTTTTTAAAAGAACTTAAATGGCCTCATTCATAAAATCACTGGAGAATCAAGTTCAATGTTTAAAATAATAGCAGCGGAAGAAAATAAAGTTTTGCCAACAATAACAATTTAAAAATTATCCAACGACTGATAAAAATTGTTTGGGGAATAAAATAACAACTGCTGCACTGAGGTCCTCGGGTGCCACTACTGCCGACCCAAGCTGGCTCACTGGTCCCCGCCCTCGGCCCTGGCCTCCTCAGTACCTACAACAATCAAGTCTAGTGAGTCTAAAGACTCAGCATGCATAAATCGCATCTAACGAGTAAAAATCTGAATTTAAAATATGCATGAGTTAACATATCCTGTCCTGAGGCATACTGAAAAATAATCTGTACTGAGCAATTATAATACGTGCATAAATGAACTGATAATCACAGTAAAAATGTCTGCTCCTTGGAGCCTGTACTGAAATAACTGATAAAATTTTCTGTTGAGATTATGTTTTACGCCTGTGGCCACTGCACTAAGCTGAACTGATCGGTAACTGGCTACCGGGGAGGCTGAAACTGAACTGAGCTGGCCGGTCACTGGTGACCGGGTGGTACCATACTGAACTGATCGGTCACTGGCGACCGTATAAAATAACACTCCCACATAGTGAATGAACCACAAGGCATATCGCATAAATCTCAAAAATAATCATTTTCTATTTAATGCACGTAAAATAATTAACTGGCGTAATGAAAATTCCTGTAATTTTACCAACTGGATTGGATTGGATCGTCCCCAGGCTCGCTGCAACCTAACTAGGCTATGAAAAATATGCAATAGCTTAAACTTGACCAACTATGCAATTTACGTTCAAAAGATGCGACTATGATGCCTAATGACTTCGCATTTAATCATGACTCCGAGCCAACCTGAACCGACACCGAACCGACATATAGTCATGATTAAAATACGCTGAAAAATCATAAAATAATGCTCCTAAAATGATAGGGTCGAAATCTAGGTGGAATGGAGGCCAAAACACCAAACGCTCTTTCGAGAGTCAATTTGGCACATTGCACCGTAAATTCTCGTACGACCTCGAAAATGATCCGAATGACGAACGGTCAAAAACATGACCTTCCCAACTCAATGAGGCACTGTCCAGTCCAAGGCCATGGGCTAAAAGCCAACCAAAAACTCAAACAAGCCTTCTAAACGACACAGCAACTTGCTGTAATTTCCAGCAGCTGCGCAACTACAAGACTTGCGTTGGTTTCGAGACTATCGGCCATTAGGGGCGTGAACCACCGACCATAGACTCTTACCAACATCCCAAGAAATGATTTGAACCATGGCTAAGGGCCCTAGGCCAGCCACAATCCGCATCACACCAAAACTCAACCGAAGGGTCCAACCGAGAGCAACGTGCATGCGTGTGTAGTGTTTTGCTTAGATCGATGTCTTGCGTCATTCCAGTGGCCATTTGATTGACCATGGCACGATCTAGACATCTAGGAGCATGATATGAACCGTGGCTAAGGGCCATAGGCCAACCAAGATCCACACCAAGCAAACACAAACCGAAACCATATGCTGAACAAAGGAAGAAGCCGAATGGGAAAAGGGGCTGTTCTTGTTGATTATTTAAAAACCGATGAGCCATGGACCAAGCCACCAAAAGGGCGACTTAGTCACGTCTTAGACATGCTAGGGGAGTGATCCAACCATGGCTAAGAGCCCTTAGGGCAGCCAAGATCAGATCCAACCCCTTGACACAAAAACTGAAATTTTCGAACACAAATCTGCGCCTATGGGAACTTGCTGTCATTCTGAATTTCCAGCAAACATGGGGCTGGTTTGAATGGACCAAAATGGTCCTCATGCATCCTATTACGTGTCTAGAAGTCGCCTTGGGAGCCTGGAGTTGATCAAATACCTGAAACTCACAAACCAAAAGAAACCGTGAAGCTTGCCAAGGAAAATCGAAAATTCTGCATGTGTTATTTCAAAATGTTTTGACATGGATCTCGATTTTTGCTTGAATAAACATGATCATGTACTGAAAAATAAATGATAATATGACTTGATTGAGGTTTGAAAGAAATCTAGACATGCCTGGTTTCGTTTCGAAAGAAAACGAACGAAACAACGACGACGCGGCACGGAGGAGGTGGAGCGCTTCTCTTTTCTACCTTACCTTGCTCTCGATTTTTCTCTCTTCTTTTTGGCTAGGTACCTCACGATTTTTCTACTGAAAATGAGTATGAATTCACTCTGAATTTTCGAAAAGGAGAGGGGGGGAAAAATGGTTATGAGGGGGTGAGGAGAAGGGTGCACAATATAAGGAAGAATCAAGACCAAGTCCACTCCCCTTTGAATTTTAAATTTTGAATTGATATCAAATGAGTTGGTGGATGCTTCTAGGAGGTAGTGGCCGAAATTTTGCTTATTTTCTAGTCTAGGATATGTCCATTAATTAATTAAATTGTGCTCCCAAAAATCCTAGAATTATCCTACTAATTACATGCAAAGAATTGGTCAAAGTTGATGAGTTGGAAAATGAATCTTCTAGCACTAAGGGTGGCCGAAAAATGCATGATAAAATAAAGGGAAATGTTGATTATCTAGTCAACTAATAATCCTTGAAAGCCTTACTAATCCTTTAAATAATTTTAGTGAGCTAACCCCTTAATTAAATAACTTAAATGAGTTCATTTCTTAATCACCTCAAATAATTAAATTAAATCCTCAAACCTCCCTTACTAACTTAAATGAACTTACTTGCTAGCTAAATTAACTTCTGGAAATATTTCTCGAATCTTAAATTCTACCTCAAAACTCCGACTCCGGTCCGGCCTCACTGAAATAACTGAAATGCTAAAAATCAAACTACTGAACTGAAATAATGAATAATTAACTTCAAACAAATGCATTTAAAATAATCATGCAATGAAGTCAATTAAATTTAAAAATCTAGAATTATGCATGGCTTATACGTCTACTGATATACGGGTTCTACAGCGGGTGCGGTGACCCTACTGTAAAAATGATTAACTTTCTGTCCATGCACCGCGGGTGCGGTGCTTCTCTAGGCGCGGGTGCGGTCCCTTTCTTCAAGCAACACTTCATCTTTTCATTTTATCCACATACAATCTAGGGCATTACATCCTTTGGCATGGTGAAGATGCGACCCTGCACCTTCTCTTTACTCGCTCCTCTTGGAAAATCCTTGGCAATATGGTTTGCAGTACCACATCGGTAACAAGTATGAGTACCAAATCTGCACTCTCCCCTATGATGCTTACTGCACTTGGGACACAATGGCTTCTCGGGATCAAATGGAACTGCCGGTGGTTTAGGACTCGGCTCTAACTTTCCTTTCCCCTTGAAATTGTCATTTCCTCTTTGGTTCGAACCCTGGCCTCTTTGCGCAATGGCCTGCTGCCTCGCTTGTCTCTCTCTGGCAATGTCTTTCTCATCTTGCTCGGCCAACGAAGCCTTAGCCACAATATCTTTGAATGTCACAACCTTCGACATATTAATGTCCCTTCTGATTTCTGCTCTAAGGCCTCTAATGAAATGAGCACCTTTGTCTTTGTCATTGAAAGCAATATACGGGGCAAACAGACAGCCTTCCTCGAATTTCAGAATGTACTCATCAACATTCATACCTCTCTGTCGAAGCTCCAAGAACTCAGTCACCTTCCTAGCTCGAAGTGCGTCTGGGAAGTACTTGTCATAGAAAAGTGTTAGAGTAGGTGCCCGTCGAGCCAAGTGTTGGCCGAGGGTTCATGATTAAACTCTATGTATAAACAGTCTTTATTTTAATAATATTTGAATTTATTATTTTTGCAAATCTTTATCTGTATACCCATGCTAGTTGCATAGATAAAGCCCTTGAATATACAAATAGTAGAAAGAATATGAGATGCTCATATGATGAGTATCATGAAACTCATATTTGTAATACTGTATATTCTAAACAGTTCCTAGTCGATTTAGGCGCCATTAAGAAGGATATAGGCCGCTCGAGTTCGAGACTAGTATCTGCGATGTGAGTACCGTGTTTCATTGGTAGGGGACATTGTGATGTCCGAACATGCAGATAGGTGCTCCTTGTAGAGTGCACTGAACAACCCTCCATAAAGAACTTTCCAAGTGGTTCTCACTTATCGAGTGGAAAAGTCCTAGTTTATGGTTGTACACCATTAGTCCTTATGACCCGGGACAACATTGAGACTCTATGTGCTAGAATTACACTTTGACTTGTTTACCGACTCTCATGGGGTAATCAGGTGGCAAGGTTGGGTGTTCTGTCGAAACATATAGGAGTCGCGATGCATTGTAGTCGGGGATTCACCGCTTACCTACGGGTATGGATATCCTATGTGTTTTCATGTATATGTAGTTTGAAATATCTGATCAGAGTATGGTGGTAATTATGAAAGGGGTTTCATAGATTACACCATCGATGCAACTACGACATGACACATAGTATCGATTCATTGACAACTCTCGATAAACCAATGGTTGTGGAATCGATCGGGATATATGAGTTGAAGGGACCGTACTGTACGCTAACCATAATTGAATGGTTCTTGCAGGCACTATCATTTGATACCTAGGGAATCATGTAAGCGATGCTGCTAGGCGTTTAACATGATTGGTTGGGTACTATCAAACTTGAGTTCTGACGTTCTTGTTATCAAGGAGTTGATAAGTAAGAATGGAGCAATTGGGATATGCTCGTATAAGGACATGTTTAGTCCGAATCACATGGAGATGTGAACCCACGGCTAGTTGTATCAATGAACCATTGAGGGCCACACAAGTACTAGCTTTCTAGATCTCGTTGAGAAGTAAAATAGTTCAATGTGTTGAACGGCTTATAAATAAGTTTATAAGCGTAAAAGAAAAATAGAAGTATGACTTCTATGAGAGAAATGTAACTTTTAATTTACGAATGTGTTCCTAAAATTAAAAGTTGGCCAAGTAAATAATGTATTTGAAAATTGTGATTTTCATAAACATTATTATGGACTAAATTAAATTAATTCAAATGTTGAATTAATTTAACACTAGTGGGCCTAGTAGAGTCCAAATAATTAAATTAATTCAAGTGTTGAATTAATTAAATTACATTGGGCCTTGTAGAGCCCAATTAGAAATAATTATTAAACTAGTGGGCTTGGGTAAAATCAAGTAAACTTTAAATGGGATCAAATATGTTTGGGACATTTAAATAAAATTCCATGGGCCTTGTAATTGTTACAAGCCCAAATGAAAATGCATGCTTGGGAGGTGAAAGGTTGTGGATTACTTTTGATTAAAAAATTGCATGGCATGCTAAAGTTGGTCTCCACCTTTTTCCACACCCAAGACAAGTCTTCCCCCTCTCATTATTGATATGTTGGCCGAAAAATAGAGGGAGTTCTTCCTTAATTTTTCTCTCCTCTTGTGTTCTTCAATAGTTGGAGAAACAAGTCACTTCTCTTTGAAAAAGCCTTACATTTTCTAGTGCAAGTGTGAGGTGGATCTACAAAGTTGGTGGTGGGCCTAATTCTTGAAGGAAAGGAGGAGAGCTTGAAGATTTTTCATTCCATTCAAGAGCTTTGTTGTTTGACAACAAAGTTGGAGCCATCATCAACCTCAAGAGGTTGATAGGTATAATTTTCTCAACACCCTATGTATGATATTTGGTGTTTGTTGTATTTGCTACACAAAATAATATGAGGTGGCCGAAATTTCTTGAGTAAAAATTCGAATTTTTAACTTCCGTTGCGCTTTCGGTCACCGTAACCGATCTTCTTTCAAAAAGATCAGTGAACTCTGACCACTTCAATGCCAGAACATCCACACTAACCTTGGTAGCATTCCACCAAATGCGTGCAGCCTTGACTAACATGAACAGTGCACATCCAACTCTGTCTTTGTCTGCATAGTTGAGATGATCAACAATAGCCTCAAGTGCCTTGATCCACTCTACTGCCACCAACGGATCAGTGCTTCCTGCAAATTCAGGCGGATCCATCCTCTTGAAAGCAGTAAAGATCCCATCAGTACCAACTGCTTGTGCCACTTGGCGGCCTCTCACTTGACCTCTACCTTGACCTGTACCTTGCAAATGGAGCAACTGTTGGATCTGCTCACTATGGACCTTGGCTTGCTCTTTCAATAACTTGCCAAACTCATCGACAACTCTAGAGAAAGAACTATCCTCACCCTCTGCAGCTTTCCTCTTAGGAGGCATAACTCCTACAATGTGCTCACACAATACATATCAATAGATAACAATGAATAGATGTAGAAGAAGACATACTCGGACTGTTGAAAATAGACGAAGTCATATGCATTGGTCCGAAGAACGGTGCTCTGATGCCACTAAATGTAACACCCTCGACCGGTTTTAATAAAATAACAGCGGAATTTAAAATTTTCTAAAAAGAAAGAAAGATTTAAAATACATGTCAATGTATAATCAAAAGTATATACATGATCAATCAAATGATACAACAAAAATACAAAATATCATTTTTGTGATCATGTCAAAAATGCTATCAAAATAGTTTTCTTCCTTCCTTCTCTATATGCATATGACTCCGGCCCACAATCAACGTCCCGGCCCGTCGCTCTTATCTGCATCACATGAAATAAGTGAAATGAGTATAAAACTCAGCAAGTGGAACTCTTACATAGCAATGAATACATATATCATACTCTGTAAAACATGGCTTTGTAACTACAAATAAAATAATTGAACTTAATACGCTCTACTTGATTGAATTTGAATTCAACGGAAAAAAGGCGTGGAGCTTAAATAACTCACTCAGAACACTTTTTAAAGTATTACGCGGTACGATTAGGTCGAATAAACCTTTCTGGAATAAATATTCAGCCGCTTGTGAACCTTCAGGTACTGTTTTATTCAATGTTTGTTCAATTACTCTTTTACCCGCAAATGCAATGTAGGAATTGGGTTCGGCAATAATGATATCTCCCAACATACCAAAACTAGCTGTTACCCCACCAGTAGTAGGAGATGTAAGGATTGATACATAAAATAACTTTTTATTTGATTGATAATCATATAAGGCAGATGATATTTTAGCCCGTGTGGCGACATGGGGGCGAAAAAAGGAAAGAGAGGGAAAATACCATCAACTCGTGAAACATGAATAACATAGCATAATATAACAATAAGATGATATTTCTCTTTTCTCTGTTGGATTGATATCTATATAGTATCTCTGTCTCTGTACCTATATCCCATCGATATACATCGATAACTCTGAGGGATATAAGCCTATGGTCGTTGATCAACTAATTGCATGCAATATATGACTATGTATCTATCAATCCATAAATCTTTTGAACTCTCTCTTGGGCATTTAAACAAACACTTTGCATTCTCTTTCTTTTGTATTCCCTTTTTCACAATTGAGACATTCAATTGCCTCTAATATACAACCAAATATATCAATATATAATATGAATAATATGGAAGGGAATAACATGATAAAACCATTGAAATACCATACATATACTATCATGTGAGCACAAGGAGTCAAATTCCACTTACAACCAATAGAAACCTTGATTCTATACTCTTGGTTGAATTCCTACAACAATAAACCATGTATTGCACCATTAATAACTTAATAATCACAAACCCATACCAATAAATCCATAAAACCAACACAATCACCAAACCCATGATTGTGTTGGTTTTATCTGTTAATATAGGCGATTATTCCAACGGTCGAAAGGATTTGAGTAACGTTAACTTGAAACAGAGGGAAGTTGTGTCACTATCACCTGCAACTGCATTTAATGTTCTTCAGATATGCATTAAATGTTCTCTTTGCTGATATTTCCTTGAGTCCCGTTCTCTGAAGAGTTTCTGCAGAGTTGTCGTTTATGGCAACTGCTTTTATCCTCATACCTTTGTAAGATAAATGATCTTTCCTTTCTGAGATAAAGATATAAATGCAGATCATTCTCGGAACTGATGTAGGGACAAGTTAACTTTGAAGCATTGCAAACTATTGAATATCTTGAAATGGTCAGAGAATGTCTTTCATTAAGTGGGTAATAAATAACTTTCTTTAATGACTTCTTTGAATCAGCCAGTTGAGAATTTCATCTTCTTTTTACTTTAAGAAATTGAATTATTAGTGGTCTGGAATTCAAGCGGTCGGACTTCTTTTGAATATCCTTTGTTTAAGTGGTTGAACTGTTTTTTGTTGTAGCCGGTAGTGAAGCAGTTTGGTTGCTAGGCTGGGTGGTTGAACTTATACCTGTTACATATAAGATATGCAGATGTTTCCTGAAATAATAAAGTGCTATCCTGATTTTGTCGATTACCAAAACTTTTGGGTAATAATAATTTCTTAACAATTTTCCATTTTTTGGTGATGAAAAAACCAAGCTGGAAGGCTACACAATGTTTTACATATAATTATAGCAAGATATAAGTAAAGCACATATCAAATATTGCATTTCATTGAGTAAATGAAATTACAATATCTAAAGCAAAAAATAAACAACTGAATAAGTACAAGATATAAATACTACTTTTGACCTGCTCGTTCAGATTTGGCCCTTTCTTCCTGTTATTTCATAACTGATATCTCTGCTTGCTGAATGACTATTAGTCGCTCACTTTCCCCCTTTTTGACATCACCATGAACAAGAAATTCCATAATTTCTGCAAGATGGGCTCCTCGTGCATTCATGGCATTGATCAACATGTGCTTGAAGACAATTTATTTGTCTTGTGGACTCAACGAACATGTTGAGATGTGAATAATTATGTTTGTCTTGCCGGAGGGAGATACTTGTATTCATGGCAGAAAAATATTTGCAAAGATCAGATTTCATCGAATTAAAACCCTCTTTTAGATCAAAATGCTTGCTGTTTCGAGCAAAAATTGAGTGATCCAAGTTGACAAGCCTGGTCAGAATCTCTTTTTGGCAATATTCTTCTATGTGTTCTTCTTCTTTAGAGACATCCTGATCGAAAGTAATATGGCCTTGAAAGAGACCCAGTTGAGAAGACGAGGTTTTACCAGCAGATTTTGACGACTGAGGCTCATTTAGTTCAGCAGATATATCCTCAATAATGTTGTTAATATCATTAGTTGAGGCAGAGGGTATATTGATGGTGTCTTCCTTTGCATACGGGGCAACAGATGTAAGACAATCTGTAGGTATGCATGTAGTGGTTACCTCATCATTCTGTGAGTCTTTGGGAGATGATATCAACGGTTCTTGGAGAACTTCTTGATGAAGATCAGCAACAGAAAGAGATTTTGGAAGAAGAGTATTTTTCTTTGTAAGTTGAGGTGATATCAAAGTCAGATAAAAATTGCACGGCCTCATCAACAGAGAGAGGTTTGACTTCTGAGAGTCTATCAAGAGTCTGTTGATTCAGTGTATCAATCTCAGAGTTTGTGTGAGAAGCAGGCCGAGGGTCTGAAACAACCTGCTGGCGGAGTTGCTCAGTTATGGAAGCATCCTCGGGCATGAGTATCTAGGTTGGTGGGATGGTGTTGTCTTCATTACTCATCAGAGCAGTTTCGACCGACACTTCTGGCTATGATGGTTTAGTAAGCTCACCAGATGATGAAGATGTGTGGTTCTGAACTGGGGATTGAACATAGAGCGACTGAGAACTTAGTTCTTCACGTAATTTCAGTTTAGAGTCAAGCTTACTCTAGTCTTCAACCGCTGAAAGATGAAGGCCCTGCATTATCTGAGCAACAATCATAGAAAGCGAAAGAGCATCCATTTCAAGCTGGGGGGAGATAACAGCTCAGTCATCTTTTGCAGTAAGGCAAGTGGGAACGAAATTGTTTCGTCTCAATTGGATAAGTGCTCGGAGAGCACTATCTTTCATCTGAATTTCCAAGAAATCTCGTCGACGCAGAGCGGTTGGAATATCTGATGTTTCTGTCCATTCCAAGATGGACCATTCAAGATTGGCAGCAGCTTTTATCTTACCGGTTTGAATCAATGATTCAAAGGTTGTGACGGTTCAAAATTGAACCCATTGATAAAACATTTCCATCTTCTTCTGAACGGTCTCATTGACTCGTTCACTGGTAAAAACTATGGCAGTACGGACCGAGCTGGTTTTTGGTGGTTCTTCGATCATGACTTGTTTTCATTTATCTGTTGGAAGAATGATAGGTACTCCTAAGTAAGAGGATTCAATTTCTGGTTCAGTAATTTGAATACATTTTAGCTGTGTTACAGGTAGTGCAGGGATTTGGGGAGGAGACAGTGGTACCGAAAGATGCTTAATCAACTTGATCTTCGTTGTTTTGGGCTTTTCAGACCGTTTCTTCTTGAAAACTTAAGAAACAGGGACATCTTCCCTAGATTCATCATCAGAGCTTGATTTTAGGACTAGCTTTCTCTTTGTTCCTTTGGGAGTTGGCTCAGTCTTTTTTTTGTTTTACAAATTCAACCACCATCTTTGTTTTGATAGAGACTATTTCCTCATCAGTTGGTCGATTTTTCTTGATAGAGTTTTCAACTGTTGGCCAATTGAACAGCTTGGACTTTCAAACTTCAGTCATTTCCATCGGTTGTACACCAGCATCAATTAGCAGATAACAGATTTGAACCGCAAATCCTTGAGACTGGTTTTCCTTCTTTATCAAAGCCACCATTGTTTTGAATAGAATGTCGGACCAGTTGAACTTTAGATTTGATGCGATGGTGGTCATGACAAGAAATTTTTCGAAAGTTATCTTGTCATATGCACTAGCCTTGGCAAGGACTTCTTTTGTCACGATATCAGCCAGCAGTCTGAATTTGATCTTCAGATCGCATTTTTGACAGTTTGGAGAAGAAATTGGAGATTCAGTAATGGTTGCCTGCTGGATGTGTAGTGAAGTCGGTAATTCCAGCTGCTGGTAGTTTAAACAAATCAGCAAACATCTTCTCGGTGAAATGAAATTTTTTCCCTTGAACAACACAAATAATTTCTTCGTTTTCCATGTATATTGAATCGAACAATTCCTTCAGTAGATGCTCATAATACTTCTCACTGCATCCCAAAAATGAAAAAAGCCCAGAAGATTCAAGGAGACGAAACATTGCTTTCATTGGCTTGTTGGTCACGGCAAATACTGATGTGATGTTGATGGCAATTTTATTTTGAACAATTGATGCAGCCATTTGATGTGGAAGGATCGAAATACACACCTACAAAATAATCTCAGATAACATTTCAGAAGAATTGCGTATGATTGTAGCAAAAATAAAGATAAGAATGATACTGAATATGTGTATGATTGTCTGGTTCGAAGAATGAAAAGTTAGTCCATGTGGACGACTGATAGTGGAGGAATTTTGAAAAATTTTAGACGGCGGCAAAATGATTAATTTTGAATTTTGATAAAATAGCCGTCACATCAAGATAGGGTAGACGCAAAGTTGCATAATTTTTACGAAATGATGTGGAATGTAAAACGTACCCAAAATGAAGAAATGAACCGTTAATATGATTAGAGTGGAGGCGATTGAGTCATTTTAATTTATTGACTAAACCGGTATTCCCTTAAGCAAATGCATAAAGTAAACTTCTCCTCGGGTAATGAAACGGCGGTCGATTTGCAGAGAACTATTCATATCCTCTCTGACAGTAATTACGATGGTGACTAATGGTATGATTCTTATCTATAAATACAACAAGAGGGGTTAGAAGTAAAATCATTTTAAAGTTCTGAGCAAGAGAGAATGAATACTAGAGGTAGTTCGGATCTCGCTAAAGAGTTCATGCAAGAGATAATCACGGCGCGGAGGCTGCGCTGGAGGACAGCGTCTTGAGTAAGACGTTGTCAACCTGGATGAAAATCCAGGAACTTCAGTCATCCCTTGAGGGAGGGCTTGTTGCTACCTCCAAAGGGATGGCAACACTGAAGAAGTATCAGCGACGCGTAGGCTGATACTTCTTCAGTGTTAGACAGCCTAGGGGCTCTTCGAGTATATAAGAATATCGTCAATGAATACTATGACGAACTGGTCGAGGAACGGCTGAAATACTCGGTTCATGAGGTCCATGAAAACAGCTGGAGCATTTGTCAATCCAAACGGCATCACCAAGAATTCTTAATGCCCGTATCTAGTCCTGAAAGCTGTCTTGTGAACATCTGCATCCTTCACTTTTAGCTGATGATACCCTGATCGAAGATCTATCTTAGAGAACACGGTAGCTCCCTGTAACTGATCAAACAAGTCTTCGATTCTAGGCAACGGGTACTTATTCTTGATCGTTACCTTGCTCAGCTCACGGTAATCGATGCACAGTCTCATGATTCCGTCTTTCTTTTTCACAAAGAGCACTGGTGCGCCCCACGGTGAGAAACTCGGGCGGATAAACTCCTTGTCTAAGAGCTCCTGAATCTGCTGCTTAAGTTCTAACATCTCTGCTAGAGCTAATCTGTACGGTGCCTTAGAGATTGGCACTGTGCCTGGCATGAGATCGATTGCAAACTCCACCTCTCTATCTAGTGGAAGGCCTGCGACGTCGTCTGGAAAGACGTCTGGGAAATCCCTGACTACTGGCACCCCAGAAATAGAAGGAGTGGGCACGTCCGGTTCTGAGATAACGCTGGCCAAGAAGGCCTGACACCCTTTCGAAATGAGTCTCCGTGCCTGCATGCAAGAGATCATACGCGGGAAACTCCTCCACCTGGCTGGCTCAAAAAGAAACTGCTCCATGCCCAATGGTCTGACTAACACTGACCTCTTCTGAAAGTCGATAAGAACTCTGTTCTTAGTCAGCCAACCCAATGCCCAATGGTCTGACTAACTCTGTTCTTCGATAAGAACTTTGTTCCCAATATGATGTCGAATTCTGGCATCGGAAATAGGATTAAATCGGCATATACTAGGTGGCCATGTAGTTCTAGATCGATGTCTCTGACCACACTGGTAGCTAACAGCTCTTCCCCTGATGGGACTGTCACTGAAATTTCACGTCTAGGCCAATGGACTTAATGTCCAGATGATTAGCAAAAGTCTCCGAGATAAAGGAGTGAGTGGCTCCTCAATCTATCAGTGCCGTTGTGGCTAATCTCTTAATGAAAATATTCCCTGAGATGCGTTAGCACAACAAACTAACTTATATCCCAAAAATTCTACCATAAACCTCATGCAACAAAAGACACTCAAAATTCCAACTAAAACACTTAGTATTCCCAATTAAAACAAAACATGCAAGGCAAAGAAATCAATACTGTACTGAAATAAATAAATTACCAGTCAAAAGGGTAGTGTCTGGGTTCACCTCCTGTGCATGCATGGCGAATACCCTGCCCTGGGTTGGCTGCTTCCATTGCGGGCACTCTTTCAGCATGTGATCCGTAGCTCCACATTTAAAATATTTGCCTAACCCATACAAGCACTGCCCCGGGTGCTGGGGGTTTCATTTAGGACACACTGGGTAAGCAACAGGCTTCTGAGGCGCCCCCTGCTGTTGAATTGGACCCTTGCCCTTTGGTGGTCCATGATACGGCTTCTTCCCTGGCGGCCTCAGCTTTGCCTGGGCATCATTCGCAATGAGGGTACGAAGTAACATCCCCTCTCAAACCTCCTAACAAACTCTGCAACACTGCTATCTCCTTGTCGCAGCGTCATAAATTCCCTAGTCAGCCGAGATCGTACTTCATCAGTGAAGTACTTGGCGAAGAACACTTCTTTGAATCCATTCCAGGACAACGTCGGCAAATTAACTGCCACCGACGCACTGTCCCACCAACGTCTGGCATCGCATGTTAAAAGGAATATGGCACAACGGACTCTGTCAGCATCCTGCAGCTCCATGTAGTCAAAGATCACTTCGATGGACTTAATCCATCCCTCTGCTACCATCGGGTCAGTAGATCCCGAAAACTCCTTAGGATTCATCCTCTGGAACCTCTCATACACCGCTTCTGGTCTAGGCCTCTCCCCCGCGCCAACTGCAGCCTGATTCCTTGCAAACTGTGCGAAGAACTGAGTCATTCCTGCCAGCATCTGCGCTTGCATATCTGGCGGTGGAGGTGGAGGATTGGCCCTCTCCTCATTTCGGGTCTCTCCGTCCTCTTCCCTTGCTTCTCGGTCAACTACACGTCTAGGAGGCATTCTGTTCCAACAATTACCCAACACGTAAACCCGCTATGCATGAATATGATATAAATGACATACGATGCACGAAATTTGAACTTAAACATGAACATGCTAAAATCATGGTTCAATGCATACTACGTAGCATAAACTTTTGAAACTTTAAAACTTACAGACTTGAGGTGTGACCTCGTGAGCTTCTTGCGGCTGGCGGTAGGCGTAACCCTTTACAAGAACACCGCTCTGATACCAACTGTAACGTACCGTACTTTTACCATTCAAAATTTGCGGAAAAATTAAAATTTTCTTAAACATAAAATAACCTTCAAAGTTTGCCATAAAACATCTCAACCAAGTCCCCCATAAGACATGGTTGTTCAAAATAACTACAATAAAATTTGCTCACAAAAGGTTTGCTCAAAGTATTTCCATCAAAATATGAAATCAGAGTAATTTAACTTTTGCATAAAACTTAAACATGGCGGTCCTTGGGTTTAGCCTCCCGCTCAGTCCATGCCTGCCCCTTGGTCGCCACCTCCTGTCTCCTCATCAACATACTCACCTACATCGATCAAGTCTAGTCAGTCTAAATACTCAACACGTATAAACCGGAATAACGAATATTACGTAATAAAACCACATGCAACTTTAAAATATAGCGTACATACTAAACTTGAACTTGCATAACGTAACTTGAACATACGTACATACATAGACGTGCCATAACTTGAAAGCTTTCATAAACATGCTTGCATAACTGAACGTACTTAAACATACATGGCTTTATTTTGCGTAGAGGCATGTTTCAAAGCAAGTGACCCATAACATAATAAATGCCTGATCAGACAAACCACAGTACTGGGCTGACAGAGACGTATCCACTGCCACATACATGAGATCCCCGTTCATAGTTTAACGGGCTGGTTGGTCCCCGTTAATAATTTAACGCTTTCCAACCTCGATCTAACCCGTTCATAATTTAACGGGCGGATTGGTCCCTGTTCATAATTTTACTCTTTCCAATCCTAACATTATTTTGTCACAAGACATTTAGCATACCTCCAAAAACTTAAAATATTTTCTTTGCACGTCACCATACTTACTTGGCGTTGAGGGATTCGTTGGACTTCGGCTGGGGCCGTTGCTGCGATATACTAACATGAAATTGCATACTTAACTTGCATAACTTAGACGTAGAAATCATACTTACTCTCAAGCTCAATCATTCCTTAGGACATTCTACAATTTCCCATGGCACGACCTTGATAACCCGTGCACTAAACCAAGACATCAAACCCCAAAGCAACCATAATATTTTTCCCAAAAACGTGAGCACACGGACCCCATCCCCGGGTCCGTGTATAGGTCCGTGTAGGTACGTAAAAGAAATGTTCGGAAAGAAGACGGGACACGGACCCCGTGCTAGGGTCCGTCAAGGGGTCCGTGTAGGCTCGGACAGTTGACACTTGCGAGGAATCAAAGACACGGACCCTGTGCCATGGTCTGTGTGTGGGTCCGTGTACGCACGCAAATTTGGCTACTCGAAGGAAGTAAAGTCACGGACCCCGTGTCAGGGTCCGTCAAAGGGTCCGTGTGACTTCGAAATTTTCTACACCTGCGAGAACTTTCTTACACAATGCCTATTCTCCCAATTGACACATGATGGATCAAGATTCAACACTTTGAGACCCTCCTAGGACACCATAGTTATGAGCTAAACTCGTATATAAGTCCCAAAATAACGAAGCCCATCTTAACACAATACAATCTCATAAACACGGAAATTGACAACAAGCGCATCTTACGACTTCTAACAAATTCAAGAGCCTATCGACACTAACCGGCACCCTAAATACCAACCTAACAACATGATATACATACCTAGAAGCAGCAATGATCACCCGTCGATTCCCAACGAAGCCTGCAACAATAAAACTTCAAGAACGCATCAATAACAAAATTTTCTGGAAATCACAGCTTGAGCAGTCTCACAAAAAACATCATAACTCACTCATTTTTCATCTAAAAATCTCGAATTTTATATCAATCGAAGGTATCGAAAAGTTCTACATTTGTCGCGTTGAAAGTTTTCCCAAAATCTTGCCCGAAAATTCACAGTTTTAAACAGAACAGTAAAAACGTAAAATTCAGATCTAAAAAGGGCTTCAAAAGCGATTTAAACATGATTGCTCAAACTACTACACATCATACGTGGATTTTACGCATAAAAACAACGCAACACATACTATGACATGATCGACGCAGAAAATAGAGCTTATACGTTCTTTTTGATTTTCAAAATACCGTAACGACGATACCGAAGCGGAGAAAGAAGCGAGGTTGATTCGGGACGACCGCGACGCTAAAATCTTGCAATAAAATCACCGAAAACCTACTGAAAGATCGAGTGCAAGGGGCGGCTGCTCTAGGGAAGGAGACCCTAGGATTTCTATCCTCTCAAAATTCTAAAATTTGAAAAGACTTGTGTGTGTGTGTGTGTCGCTATTTAGTGTGTGTAAAAGTGTGTGTGTGATTAGTAATTTAGGGAAAAAAATTGCTTAATTAAATAATAAATAAAACTATTTTAAATACTTACACTCTTTAAACTTTAATAAAATCCCTCAATTAAAATAATGCACACAAAAATACTAATTTTAAAAGTTTTAAACTCTTAAATAACTAAACACCTAAATAAGGCTTTAAAATACTAAACTAAATAAATTATTTAAAATGCCCCTTCCTAATTTTAAAATAAAATACCGCAATTTAAATTGCCAAGAATCGTCCCCGGTCTTTTCCTCGATCCCGCCTCGAATAATCACCTGAAACATGAAACTCGAAAAACATTTAAACGTGCATCGTATAAACATAATTAATTTAAAATAATACATTTAAATAAATCATGCACTACTAAGACTCGTTTTAAAATTAAATAAATGCTTTAATAATTAAATAAATGCATGGGTTATACGTGTACTGAATTTGGGAACTACATGTAGTGAGAAAACAAAATTGTTGTTGTACGAGCCCGCCTAAATTAATGAAATTTTTTTACGTTTACCGATCATCGTCTGTTTATTTCTTTATTTCCTGCATAACAAACTTAGAAATAATTCAATCAACTAAGAATGTTAAACAAATGACTTAAGATAAATCAATTAAACCAAGCGTATTTCCGAAATAAGAAAACTTAGCCTCCAGTAATGATTTTGTGAAAATATCAACCGCTTGTTGATCAGTATGCACATATTCAAGCCAAATCTCTTTCTTCATGACGTGTTCACGAATAAAATGGTGTCTGATGTCAACATGCTTTGTCCGATAATGCATAACCGGATTGTATGTGATCGCGATTGTTCTTGTGTTGTCACAGAAGACGGGAGATTCAGTGGCTTGAATTCAATAATCTTTGAGCTGTTGTTGTATCCATAGCATCTGTGCACAACAGCTTCCGGCCGCAAGGTACTCTGCTTCAGGGGTTGATGTGGCGATATACATCTGTTTCTTGCTAAACCACGATATCAATCTATCAACCAAAAACTGACATGAACCGCTAGTACTTTTTTTGTCAATTTTGCAACCGGCATAGTCTGTGTCTGATTATCCTACAAGATTAAGACCTGAATCTTCGAGGTACCAAAGACCCACATTAATAATACCCTTAAGATATTTGAGGATTCGTTTAGTGGAAGTAAAATGAGATTACATTGGATTAGATTGAAATCGAGCGCATAGACAAACAACAAACATTATATCTGGACGACTGTCGGTTAGATAAAATAGTGAACAAATTAATCCTCTGTACATTTGTGTGTCCACAGAAATTCCCCCTTCATCTTTGTCTAGTTTGATTGATGAGCTCATTGGGGTAGTGGCTAGATAGCAATTCTCCAAACTTTTTCAGCATATCTCTCGTGTATTTAGCTTGGTTAATGAAGATGCCATCCTTTGACTGCTTGACTTGCAGCCCTAGAAAGAAGTTCAGCTCTCCCATCATGCTCATTTTAAACTGTTTATGCATTATCTTAGAGAATCTCTTGCATAATTTAGGATTAGTTGATCCAAATATGATATCGTCCACGTATATTTGCACAAACGAGTTATCATCTTTTGAAAATTTAAACAAAGTTTTGTTAATAGTTCCAGTTGAAAAGCCATGTTCAAGAAAGAATTTAGTTAACGTGTCATACCATGCTCTAGGGGCTTGTTTTAGTCCATACAAGGCTTTATCTAGTTTGTAAACATAATCAGGATGAACGTGATTAACAAAGCCATGAGGTTGATCTACATAAACTTCTTCATTTAGCAAACCATTTAGAAATGCAGATTTAAAATCCATCTGATATACCTTAAATCCTTAAATGCTGCGAAGGCCATAAAGATTCTAATTGCTTCTAGCCTAGCTACAGGGGCAAAAGATTCATCAAAGTCTATTCCTTCCTCCGACCTATAGCCTTGAGCTATTAGTCTGGCCTTATTTCTGATAATCGAACCATTTTCATCCATTTTATTTCTAAACACCCATCTAGTACCAATAATTTTCATATTATCAGGACGAGGAACTAGATGCCAAACTTTACTTCTTTCATATTGATTAAGTTCCTCCTGCATAGCCTCTATCCAGTTGATATCATGCAATGCATCATCAATCTTCTTGGGTTCTATTTGGGAGACAAACGCAACATGCATAAATTCATTAATCATTTGATTTATAGTTCTAAAAGGAGCAGTAGGGTTACTGATGACCAGCTCAAGTGTATGGTCCTTTTTCCACTTGAGTCATGGTCCATATGGATCTAGCTCGGTTGGTTGTGTGATGTTATTTTCTTGTTCCAACGACTTTTCTTCTATCTGAACAATCTCAGGTTGATGATTGTTTTCTGGTTCGTTTGTCTAATGAGTGTGTTCTTGAGCTGTTGGACTTTGTTCCGAGATGTGTTCACCTGTTTCTCTCAAATTTAATTCGTCATCACTGCTTGGTTCAAAGTTAGTAGCATCAAGCTTATTGATTAGATAATGAATGATGCTACTGCTATTGTCGTGACATATGGATGATTCATCGAATACAATATGTATGAATTATTCAACAGTGAGGAGTTCTTTGATTATAAACTCTATATGCCTTGCTCACTGCTGAGTATCTCAAGAAAACACCATTATCGGATTTTACATCAATTTTGGTTAGGTGATTCTTGCCATTATTATGAATGAAACACTTACAACCGAAGATGCGGAAGTATACAACTTCTGGCTGCTTGCTGGTCCAAATTTCATATGGAGTTTTTTCATGATTCTTATTGATCATAGACTAGTTTTTAGTATAGCGGCTGTATTGATAGCCTCCGCCCAAAACCGTTGTGAGATACCGGATTCTGCCAGCATGGTCCTAGCTGCTTCCTTCAGTGTGTGGTTCCTTCGCTCAGCTACTCCAATTTGTTGAGGTGATCTAGCAGCTGACAGCTCATGTTTTATTCCATGATCTTTGAGATATGATGATAGGAATTGGTTCAGAAATTCAGTTCCCCTGTCACTTCTGATTCTGTATACTGCTGATGTTTTCTAATTTTGAAATCTTTTGAAGAGCTTGATTAGTTGAACCGCGGTTTGATCTTTGGAGCTTAAAAATATTACCCATGTGAATCTGGAGAAGTCATCAATTACCACAAGGGTATATTTCTTTCCACCTGAGCTCATTACCAGTATAGGTCCAAACAAGTCCATGTGAAGAAGTTCCAGCCATCTAACCGATGAGTTTCTTCCTTTGTTCTTGAAAGTTGAGCGAACATGTTTACCTAGCTGACAAGCATTGCAGATTTTATCTTTGGAAAAAACAATGTTAGGCAATCTAGATACCAGTTTAAGCTTGCTACTTGTAGCAACGGATTTGAAATTAAGATGATTAAGTCGTTTATCCCAAAGCCAATTTTTATTACCATTTAAGGAAATGAAACAAGTGGGCACCTTTAGACAGTCAATACTCCATTTTACCATATATGTATTTTGCTCTCTATGACTATTTATCACCGATTTACCTGCAGCAGTTTTAACAGGGCATATATGTTTGTGAAATTCAACGGTGTAACCGTTGTCACATAGTTGACTTATGCTAATCAGGTTATAACATAAATTTTCTACCAGAAGTACATATTTGATGATGATCTTGCCATGTATAATCTTAACTTTTCCCATAGCTTTACCTCTAGAGTTATCAACAAAAGCGATGGTTGGTCCTCTGTAGTTATCAACCGGTCTCTTTTCATCATTTCTTGGCCTGTTGCATCCTGCAATAAAATTCCCCTTTTTTCCACAGTTAAAGCAAGCTTGACCATCATCAGTATGGTCCTTATTGAAGTAGGGTTTATTAGTCTGAGAACTTTTTAACACATAGGGACATGGCTTCATTGCTTAGTTGTTCAGCCGATTTCTTACTTGTGGACTCTTCGGCCGGAAGAGTTCCCGTGGTAGCTGCCAATGCCTTTGTTTGTTGGGAGGTGGTGTTGGATCTTTGTTTTCTACGTGACCAAATACAGCGGAAGTTTAAATTTTTTTTTAGATTATGACTTTCAAGATCTTTTTTGACACTCATATGGTTTTAAAAATTAAACATTCATAGAAAGTAAATCATTATACCTTTGGTGAATAGATCACTAGGCTCCAATTATTCCGGGGTTAGCGGAGATAGCTCTTGATGAATTCCCTACGAACTTTCTTCAGATCTCCTTTGTGTATTCTTCTAACCAGGTCCACGACTAGATGATTTGTTCATCTTTCAAATTGCACTAGAAAATTTGAAAAATGTTTTAACGTTGGAGAGAAAAATAAGAGAGACCGCTCAACCCCTTTTCCAAAAGGAGAGGGCCAAAAATTTGAGGAGATGGGAGACCAAGTTTTCGAAAATTGTGAGGTTAGAGACTAGGGTTATAGCTTGATTACAACTATTTATAATTAAGCCATGACCTTGATACATACAATTAACATTAATGGGCTTGATTAATTAATTGGGCTAGTCCAATTAGTTTAATTAATTAATCAAAGTCCATTAAGAACTTTAATTATTTAGTATGATGGACTTGTACTCCTACAAACCCATTAAACATACTTCCACAAATTTTAATTTAATATTTAATAAACTCAATTTTTGAGTTTAATAAATTAAATCCATTATAAATTCAATATTTTAATTTATTATTTAAATTATAAATTCAACTCCTTGAATTTAATCGCCTCCAAAATTTAATAAATTAAATTCTCAAATTTTATAAATTCAACTCCTTGAATTTATTCTCCCAAAATTTAATTATCATAAATTCAACTCCTTGAATTTACTATATCATAATATAAATTCACCTTCTTGAATTTATTCTCTCAATGGGAACAAACGATCCAGTGCTTGTGTGACCCTCAATGATTCAGGGATACAGCTAGCCGTGAGTTCAAAACTCTTTGTGATTCAGGACATAATTCTTTATTCGGGCTTACCCTTATTTTTCTCATTCTATATAACAACAATTGATCATGAGAATGTCAGAAATCATATTTCTGATTAAACCCATCGAATCATGGTAAGAGCATCTAGTAGCATCGCCCCATGATTCCCTAGGTATCACTGATAGTGCCTGTAAGAACCTGTCGATTATGATTAACGTACAGTACGGCCCCTTCATCTCATATATCCCGATCGAATCTGCAACCATTGGTTTATCGAGGGTTGCACAATAATTCGATAACTATGTGATACATATAAATAGTGGCATCGCATGTACTATGGGAGAACTCTTTCTCTTACGTAAATCTCATACTCTGGCCAGAGATTCCACGCACTATTATTTCATCAGATCACATAGGATATCCACACCCATTGGTGAGCGGTGAATCCCCGACTACAATGCACTGGCTCCTATATGCATCGCAACTGTACCCAACCTCGCCACCTGATGACTCTCCTGGAGCCGGTAAACGAGTCAAAGCACATCCATAGCATATAGAGCCTCATTATTGTCCCGGCTCGTAGTGACTAATGGTGTACAATCATAACCACGGACTTATCCTCTCGATCAATGATAACCACTTGGAAAATCCGAGGGAGGGTTATTCGGTATAATCATCATATGACTACCCATCTGCATGTTTGGACATCTCTATGCCCTTACCAAGAAACGCAGTACACAACATCACAGATGCTAGTCTCGAGCTCAAGCGACCATTATCCATGTTTTAGGCGGCTGAATCGACTAGGAACGAATTTAGATCATATAGTGTTTACAAACGAGTTTCAACATCGAATTACGATTCATTTGTATTGAATTATAATCAAGGTTTTTATCTATGTTTGATAACATGGCTATACAGATAAATAAATAACAAACCATGAAATAATGAATTATATTAAAATAAAGATTGTTAATTACAACAGAGTCAATAAACTCCCTCGCCAACAGTTGGCTTGCAAGGCATCTACTCTATCAGGTGGATGGTTCCTCTTCAGTTCGTATCCCAAGTTCGAACTCATATGCTTTGAGATGTGGGGCCCCGGGTCCGATATCTAATACTAATAATTTTAAATATATCAAACCAAACGATTTAATAAAATATATAATTTCTTGTTCACAAACTGACATAAACATCGTCAGAATAATTTAAATGTCTCAAATGTTTGAAATATAATTTTCAACATGTCAAAATAACTAGTGAACAAAAGTAATCCAAACATCATCAAATAGCTTCTAAGACCCGAGAATCCCACTCTAACTCGTATCTCCTTGCATGGAACTGGACTCTGGCATCCCAAGCCTCGCCTCACCTACCGTCAAGCACATGAAAACAAGAGGTAGCCGACGTGCCGGTGAGTATAAACCCAGTATGATACAATCAATAACATATGAGAATTTAATTTTCAAAATAGTTCATATAAATCCATAAAGATGCAATATAATGCAATGCATGATCAGAAGCTGTGGGCTATCAATAAATTTCAAGATCAAGTGAATCATCTGGTCATAGGGTACCCAAGGGAATAGAATCACCCAGCAACATCCACCGACTCATTCGCTCGAGGTGGGGTGATGTGTTCTACAATCCCAGGACTATGGTGCGTCTATAGAAAGTGTTCAGGCCATAGCAGCGACCTCCGCATACACTATGCCAACTCAACTATAGCCCCATACGTCCAACAAATCAATATATCAAGGCGACCTCCGCCATATCAAATCTGAATCGAAAAGTGGCTCAATATCCAATGCAATGATGAAATTCAATATCATAATAAGCTCATCTCAAGAGATCAATCATCAAAAATCACAAGTATTTCATCAAGCCATAGAATTTTCAATTTAAAATAAAAATGATACTTTTACCTCGTATGTTACCGACCGTAACATACCTTTCAAATATTACCAAAAGAAGATCGAAATGTGTAGGTGAGAAGTCTTGAACCTCTGAATTCTACTATAACTCAAGAACTCGGATCATTTATCAAAACAGAGCAATTTCTGTACAAAATTCATAATTAATTAAATAATGCTTCGAATCAAGATCCAAAATTTGGATATTCAAGAAAACTCAAATCCCAACAATTGTGTAAAGAAGGAATCTATATCATTTTTTAACCGTAATATGACATAAAAACATTCATTGAATCATTTTGTCAAACACGTGACGTGCGTGCTAAAGAGTTAGCTCCTCTACAATTCCATTTCTTTTCCAAAATATCAATACATACAATATACATAATCAATAATTTAAAGGAGCTAAAATCAATTGAATCTTCATTTATCATAAACATAGCTCATGAGATGCATTCCAAGGAAGAATCTACTTACAACCAAATAGAGATACACTAGTCCTGGCACTTGGTGATGATTCATTCTACAAGATCAAACCATAATAGAATCCATTAATATTATTTTCTTAAGCTTTCAATCCCCCGTAAGTTGAAAACTTACCAATACAAACTTACAACTCAAGGAATCCAAGAACAAGACAAAGTAATAACTTACCTTAATCTTTCTATTAGCGTAGATGAAGATACCAATTTGGATTGAAGGAATACATCAAGAGATGATAGGAGGGAAAGAAGAAAAATGGAAGAACCCTAGCTTCTAACCGATGGAAATAAATGAGGATGAGAAGAAATGATACAAAAATCATTCCCCAATCTAATATATACCATCCAAACCTCAAAACACGTTTTTTGTACAAGTGCTGGGCGCCATGGCGCGTGTTTTGGCGCAGGGGCGCGCACCATACTGCCCACACACCAAAATTTCAGCAATGGGCGCGCCATCGCGCGGGATCTGGCGCAGGGGCGCGCCGTGTTCTGTCCAAAACGCATTTTTAACTTCAGAATTTGTAAGGCTTGGGATTTATTAGTCTTCATTGATGTGATATTCGGAAGATATGAGTATGCATGACATGTAATGAGAAGCACTAAACGAGATTATGAAGTGGTACATGAAATATAGACCGCACCCGCGGTAAGGAAAGGACTGCACCCGCGGTTGAGCTCATGCATTGTGGAAGAATTACAGTAGCATGAGCGCACCCGCGCTACGAACAAGACCGCACCGGCGGTTGATGGACAGAGAGTTGGAGATTAATTACAGAAGTGACACCGCACCCGCGGTGAAGAAGTACCGCACCCGCGGTGCATGGCCAGTAGGGTATGAAAGTGCTACTGGAGATTGAGCGCACCCGCGGTGCTAGACAGACCGCACCCGCGGTGCTAGACAGACCGCACCCGCGGTGTTGTACCAGTAGGGTCAGCGCTCCCGCGTTAAAAGACAGAGCGCACCCGTGGTCCAAGCTTCGGGGAAAGTTGATGCATATCAACACATAGGGCGCACCCACGGCGCAAAAGTGAGCGCACCCGCGGTGCGATGGCGCGAGAAAGAAATGGGCCACTTGTCCTAGCATGCACGTGGTATATATATTACTTCATTCCTTCGGCCATTACAGTGGAAATTAATCCAAAGTTCAGAGAAAATCCTCAAGCTTCTTTGTACTTGAGAAAATTAAGTTTTGAGAAATTCGTCCGTCTGTTTTTGAATCCGACTTCAGTACTGTGTTCCTATCGACGCAGGCTACAACTGGACGTAAGTTTCGTTACGTTTAGACATGATTTGAATTTATGATATTGTCAGAATTGAATATGAATCAGATATGATGTTTCTGCTACATTGTATAACTGAAGTCAGATTAAAGAATAGACTGTTTATGAAATTGTTATGAATTTCAGAGTTGATTTAGTTGAGATTCTATATCAGAGTTGTGTTATTATTCAGATTTTGAGTTGTACTGAATTCTGGTATTATATCTGTGATGTTGAGATAGACGGGGTTATCGTGACTGTATTGCTATGCCGTCGAAACATCAGTAGATTGATATTGATCAGATTCAGTAATGATTTCGATTGTATCGTGATATTATTGATATGAATTAGATTGTACCTTGTTCAGATATGGATCAGATTATATACCGATTTGAGTATTGATCAGAACAGGTCTTGAATTGAGTTATATACTGATATGGTATTTATATGATTGTCATTATCAGATTTGGATATGGACAGATTGGAATACAAGACTTCGTCTTCATCAGACCGAGAAGAGAAAGGTATAAATCGATGTCAATTGTGAGATCGACTTGAGTTAGATTGAACTCGAGTTTCCCTAAATCACATACTTGTATGGTATTGTTTTTATACCTTTGTATTTTAATGAGTATGTTTATTCTATTAAATTAGAAGTAGAAAGCAGAGAGCTATTAAGTAAGAGTCACTGACAGAGGGGTTAGATTTTGACAGACTTGTCACTGACCCATTGCACATTGTCAGAATAGGCTTAGTCTTGGTAGATACGCCAAGGCACTGGACGGTTGGTGTATCGATGTGCTTAAGATACAGATACTGTTCTTATTGTAGATTATTCGATACAGCTAGACCAAAGTCCAGAAATAAGAACGTACCGCCACTGCGACTGGTAGTAGTAGGTGGGAGACTTGTTACGTTCTTATTCACCGGGATCCCTAGACTAGATTAGAATGAGAGATGAGTCGAGTCTTAGATATTGAGACTAGAATTTGATTTACAGATCCGTATTGATTTATGTTTCGTAGATTACGATTCATGTTTTATTTACACACTGGTATTGATACATGTTGTTTGATTATGCTACATGTGATAAGATATAATCATGCTTTTATGTAATTCAGTTAACTGCATGTATACATTATTTATACTGGGATTTATTCTCACCGGAGTATCCGGCTGTTGTCTTGTTTGTATGTGTGCATGACAACAGGTGGGACAAGATCGGGGTCAAGAAGATGATGAGAGATCGAGATTAGAGTGGTGATTCCGGACTTGGATGTAGACTTGGTTTAATACTTGAAATTTAGTAGTTAAACCTTAGACTAGTTTGAACTTTCTGCATGTTGTACAAGATTTGTATTATTATACTGGTTTGTATAATAGATTGATTCCATTACCTTCCGCATTTTAAAGAAAAATTTTTAGACCCTGTTTATCTTAATTAATAATTAAATCTCAAAGATGATTAAGAAGATGATTAGCGTTCATGTCCCCACAACAGGTGGTATCAGAGCGATAGATCCCTTAGACTGAGATAGAAGAGAATGAGCGGGGTAGAGTGAGTTTTCTTTCCTTGCATGTGATTGCTAGCATGAGATTTATTTTAATGTTGACTTACATTGTGTGTGCTAGCATGACATTATGCTTTACTGCTTTTAAATACATGTCTACCTGATTATCTGATTTGAATTGGTAATATGTATTATTGACTATGAATCAGATTTGATTCATGATCAGCGGTAAGATGATCAGAGAAAGATTGGAACATATTTGTAGTATTTGAGTACTAATGTTTTGATAAGCAGATATACCTCCACGGAGAATTCCAGAAAGGGGTAGTACTTCGACTGAACAGATAGATACATCAGAGACTCAGATGGAAATACAGTTGAAAGAATTTCAGTTATTTCAGCAGCCGATTCTGAGTGGTGTCGAGACGTCTGAAGATTGTGAGCACTGGTTTGATGACATAGAAATACTGTTTGATTTACTTGATTATTCAGATGAGCAGAGAATTAAACTGATATTCCACCAGTTACGAGAAGCTGCCAGAAGTTGGTGGATTACAAGTAAAAGAATTTTAGAACAGAGAGGTACAGTGATTTCGTTGGAAATATTCAGAACTGAATTTTATCGAAGATTTTTCTCTGTTTCGTACCGGGAGGACAAGAAAGCAGAGTTTGAGAATTTGAGACAAGGTCAACTGAATATTGAAGGATATGTTGCTAAATTCTCTACTCTACTGCGTTTTGCTCCTCATATAGTTGGGAATGATGAAGCAGTAGCGGATCAGTTCATCAGAGGATTGAACTCAGAGATAGTTGCATTGATGAATATGCAGCGACCTTATCATTTTGCTGAGGCCTTGAGTAAAGCGAAGAGAGCGGAGGCGAGTCTAATTAGACAACTAAAAAGGGTGTGTGCGATGCAACCCCAGACACAGCAATCTCCTCTCCGATTTGATCGCGGCAGTACGAGTGGAAAGCAAGATTTGCTGAAAGCTCGAAAGAAGCCATTCAAGAAGTTAGGGAGCGGACTGAGTGGTTCGTCTAGCTCCAGTGGTTCCAGCCCAAGTTATACTGGAGTGTATTGCAGAACTTTCGGAGGGAGACATTCCACAGAGCAATGCCAGGGAGTGACTGGTAGTTGCCAAATTTGTAGACAGCCGAGACACCTTGCTAGAGTTTGTCCTCAGAGAAATTCCCGAAGATTTTAGGGAGCAGGAGACTGAGGAACAGACACCGGACACACCTGATGATATAGTGGCAGGTACTGTTCTTTTCTGATTATATTGCATAGGTATCGATATATAATAATGCATTCCCTACGATTATCTTTGACTGAGTTGTACTGTATCTGTTGAGTTTGATTGTACTGTAGTATTGATTCCCTTACTTGTTGGGAAAGAAAGATTGATATCAGAGATTTCTGTGAAATATTGTATACTACAGTAAGATGAGAATGAGGTCGAGTTAGATTATGATGTACTTGTATTTCTGATTTGACTGCATTATTGATATTAATATGATGAACAAGTACAGAATTATGATAGATTCCATTCAGGAGAGTATAAGATTCAAACCAGATATGGTTGAGTAGAGATTCCAAAGTAAGGATTCTAGATCTAGAATTCCTTTGATCTTTGTATTGTCTGTGACTCGATTATTACAGAAAGGAGCAGATGGCATCCTTATGTACTCAGTAGACATACTGAAATCGAGCCTAGCATTGGCAGATTTGCCAGTGATGTACGAGTTGGCTGATGCTTGCCAGATAAGATTCCAGAATTGTTTTGTATTAGGAAGATAGATTTCAGAATTGAATTGATACCAGGTACTGGTTGTGTTTTAGAATTCAGTACAAAATGATATGGAATGTGCAGAATGTCACTGAATGAAGTGAAAGAATTGAAAGATCAGTAGAAGAGTACGGGCCAGGAGTTACATTTGATTTAGTGTTTCTCGATGGCATATTTCAGTATGTTTAGAGATATTCTGATGATTTCATGCTCGTTGTATCTATGACATTTTGATATACTTACAGCATCGGATTGACTGAATAGAATATCTGAAGATTGTATTGAATACTCTGAGAATTGTAATTATTGTATACAGAAATTATTCAGATACGAATCCTGCGTGAAACAGATTGTATTCAGAATATGCGATATCTGAAGTTAGTATACCGATTGATTTTGACACAGTTGAGATCAGAATCAGTTACTGAGAATAATACCGATATCAGAAATTTCAGAAATGTCAGAAATGTCAGAAATTTATGTTTGGTCTGAATTGACAGATTTTCGTATACGATTGTTGTTTTGCGTCTGCCTGGGTATTGTTATATTTCTACAGCCGTAGTTGATACAGATCAATGTGAACCGTTGGGATTATATACAGTTCAATCCGAATCAGAGTTGAATTCGAGAATTTCAGTAGATCAGAAATATAATCAGAATGTTTAGAGCTTAATTTCAATAATCAGAACAGAGCATCGATCAGAGTGACAGATATGTGATTTTACTGTATGAGAATGATTATCTTGTGATGTCAAATGTTTCAGAATTGTACAACAGAATTTGATATTGACAATCAGAACCAAATACCAGGTAGGTATTTTTCTTTAATTTATATTATTAACTGATTGTTTATACCAAATATTTCGAATTGGAAATGACAGATAAGGTCAGAAGCGCACAGAAATGGATTCAGTAGTCGTTCAGGTAACAGAAAGTATATGATATTCGAACAGATAGTTTTGATATAGACAGATTAAATCAGTTATGGCAGAATTTATGCTGAAATGTTGGCAAAATTGTACTGAAATGTCTGAATCGCCAATAAATGAAGATAGAAAGATAAAGATCAGAAAAATTATTACAGAATTGGTATATTTCTGACTAGACATGGGGGGGGGGTATAATTCGATGAATTTCGTAAGGAGATCACTATAATACCTTCCAGATTATGATATGATATGATTGTGATGGACAGATTGTTCAATCTATACCGATTAGTTTGTACAAGATGACGTACAAACATGACCAGATGACAAAGATCGATGTCAAAGAAATGGTCAGATTGATCAGAATGCAGAACTAGACTATATCAGATTATGATTTTGATTGAGTTTGTGATTATGGCAGAACGTACCATGAATTCATTCCTCTATTATCCACCTACTGACAGATAGCCAGAGTGTACTATCCAGATATTAGAAGATAATTATGGAGTTGTAGTGCTGGATGCTAGCACTAGTTAATATGACCTATTTTCATCCTATGAATTATAGTATGATAATAGCCATCAGAAGAGTAATGAGATAGTTACAGACGATACATTGTACAGTGAGTACTGCAGATTTCTTTGGTATAAGAATAACACCTCGGAGATACCTGAGATAAGATTTGATACAGTCAGAGATATGACAAAGAAAATGTAGCTAATTCAGAAGAGAATGAAGATAGCTCAGACCAAACAGATTTAATATGCCGACGTCGGATGGTAACGATTGGTATTTGGGGCCGAAGATTTAATATATCCTTGACTGGGATAAACAGATTTGATATCAGCTAATGATATTGATTTAGTATGAGCCGTTGATTGGTATATACGGATGTTGTATAGCCAGTATTTTGCGATTGATTCGATTTAAATGATTTCGAGTGGTATTATGATTTTATTCTTCTTGAATGACTACTCCGGTCTGGAATCAGAGATCCGTGAAAGGAAGCAAATTTAGAACGAAGAATATTCTACTGTTGCATATACACTAAAGTCGACAGAGCATTAGAAATATTCCTTGAAAGACAGAATCTGATATGAGATTAAGATTTCAGAATGGAATCATTGACATGAGTTTTGATCTAAACTCTGTATACATTCCTTCTCGAGATGTCTGAATTGATTACTTGCGATTTCGATGACGAAATCATTTCTTAGAGGGGGAGAAATGTAAGGCTCGGGATTTATTAGTCTTCATTGATGTGATATTCGGAAGATATAAGTATGCATGACATGTAATGAGAAGCACTAAACGAGATTATGAAGTGGTACATGAAATATAGACCGCACCCGCGGTAAGGAAAGGACCGCACCCGCGGTTGAGCTCATGAATTGTGGAAGAATTACAGTAGCATGAGCGCACCCGCGCTACGAACAAGACCGCACCCGCGGTTGATGGACAGAGAGTTGGAGATTAATTACAAAAGTGACACCGCACCCGCGGTGAAGAAGTACCGCACCCGCGGTGCATGGCCAGTAGGGTATGAAAGTGCTACTGGAGATTGAGCGCACCCGCGGTGCTAGACAGACCGCACCCGCGGTGTTGTACCAGTAGGGTCAGCGCTCCCGCGTTAAAAGACAGAGCGCACCCGCGGTCCAAGCTTCGGGGAAAGTTGATGCATATCAACACATAGGGCGCACCCGCGGCGCAAAAGTGAGCGCACCCGCGGTGCGACGTGCGCGAGAAAGAAATGGGCCACTTGTCCTAGCATGCACGTGGTATATATATTACTTCATTCCTTCGGCCATTACAGTGGAAATTAATCCAAAGTTCAGAGAAAATCCTCAAGCTTCTTTGTACTTGAGAAAATTAAGTTTTGAGAAATCCGTCCGTCTGTTTTTGAATCCGACTTCAGTACTGTGTTCCTATCGATGCAGGCTACAACTGGACGTAAGTTTCGTTACGTTTAGACATGATTTGAATTTATGATATTGTCAGAATTGAATATGAATCAGATATGATGTTTCTGCTACATTGTATAACTGAAGTCAGATTAAAGAATAGACTGTTTATGAAATTGTTATGAATTTCAGAGTTGATTTAGTTGAGATTCTATATCAGAGTTGTGTTATTATTCAGATTTTGAGTTGTACTGAATTCTGGTATTATATCTGTGATGTTGAGATAGACGGGGTTATCGTGACTGTATTGCTATGCCGTCGAAACATCAGTAGATTGATATTGATCAGATTCAGTAATGATTTCGATTGTATCGTGATATTATTGATATGAATTAGATTGTACCTTGTTCAGATATGGATCAGATTATATACCGATTTGAGTATTGATCAGAACAGGTCTTGAATTGAGTTATATACTGATATGGTATTTCTATGATTGTCATTATCAGATTTGGATATGGACAGATTGGAATACAAGACTTCGTCTTCATCAGACCGAGAAGAGAAAGGTATAAATCGATGTCAATTGTGAGATCGACTTGAGTTAGATTGAACTCGAGTTTCCCTAAATCACATACTTGTATGGTATTGTTTTTATACCTTTGTATTTTAATGAGTATGTTTATTCTATTAAATTAGAAGTAGAAAGCAGAGAGCTATTAAGTAAGAGTCACTGACAGAGGGGTTAGATTTTGACAGACTTGTCACTGACCCATTGCACATGGTCAGAATAGGCTTAGTCTTGGTAGATACGCCAAGGCACTGGACGGTTGGTGTATCGATGTGCTTAAGATACAGATACTGTTCTTATTGTAGATTATTCGATACAGCTAGACCAAAGTCCAGAAATAAGAACGTACCGCCACTGCGACTGGTAGTAGTAGGTGGGAGACTTGTTACGTTCTTATTCACCGGGATCCCTAGACTAGATTAGAATGAGAGATGAGTCGAGTCTTAGATATTGAGACTAGAATTTGATTTACAGATCCGTATTGATTTATGTTTCGTAGATTACGATTCATGTTTTATTTACACACTGGTATTGATACATGTTGTTTGATTATGCTACATGTGATAAGATATAATCATGCTTTTATGTAATTCAGTTAACTGCATGTATACATTATTTATACTGGGATTTATTCTCACCGGAGTATCCGGCTGTTGTCTTGTTTGTATGTGTGCATGACAACAGGTGGGACAAGATCGGGGTCAAGAAGATAATGAGAGATCGAGATTAGAGTGGTGATTCCGGACTTGGATGTAGACTTGGTTTAATACTTGAAATTTAGTAGTTAAACCTTAGACTAGTTTGAACTGGAAGCATGTTGTACAAGATTTGTATTATTATACTGGTTTGTATAATAGATTGATTCCATTACCTTCCGCATTTTAAAGAAAAATTTTTAGACCCTGTTTATCTTAATTGATAATTAAATCCCAAAGATGATTAAGAAGATAATTAGCGTCCGGGTCCCCACAGAATTTGCGAAAGTGGTAAACTAAAAAGTTGTAGCCCTATGTCTTGGCTTGCTTCTCCAATTGGCTTCATGTCATTTGGAGGTCTGAGTAAAAAGTTATGCTCAATCTCCCAACATGTGTCATTGTAAGAACGACGATACGCACGACACACTTCGGGGCGCTTTTGGCTCGTCTTCTCTAATGATTTGACCGAAACTCAAAATAAGAAAGTTATAGCCTTATGTCTTATCTTTCTAATGAAAATGGCCTCACATTAATTGGATCAATATACAAAACATTATGCTTAAAACCACAACTACTGCCACATTTTTCATACTGTTTCTACACTTCCATTACCTATTTAGCTCAAATTCAACCTTTGATTCTACCCATCCATTATCTATTCAATTCTATAACATTTATTACCATTCATACCATAACGTAAAGCCATAAACCATCACAACTACTGCCACAATTTTATTTTTTTTTTAAAATTCGGGCATTACAATTCCTCCACTCTAAAAATAGATTTCGTCCTCGAATCAATCATCTCTTTCAAGTCTAAGATGTAATGATCAATACTGAAAATAAAACCGAAGCGTACTTCATTTGAATAACTATGGATATTTATGTCTCATTTTATCTTCTAATTCCCAAGTTGCCTCTTCGAGACCATGTCTGTTCCACTGTACTTTAATCAACGGTATCAATTTATTTCTGAGTTGCTTATCTTTTCTATCTAGAATTTTAATCGTTCTCTCAATGTAGCTCAAATTCTGATCTAACTCAACTTCATCGGGTGGAAGTACATGAGAAGGATCTGGATGATATTTCCTCAACATGGACACATGAAAAACATCATGAACACCTGATAACGCAGGAGGAAGAGCTAATCTATAAGCCAAATCACCTAAACGTTCCAAAATCTCATACGGACCTATGAATCTCGGGGATAATTTACCCTTCTTTCCAAATCTAATTGTACCACGAAAAGGAGATATTTTCAGAAAAACTCTGTCACCTTTCTCAAAAATCAACTGCCGTCTCCTGATGTTCGCATACTTAGCCTGTCTATCCTGAGCAGCTCTCATACGACTCTGAATCAATTTCACCTTCTCTGTCATATCTCTTATCATATCAGGTCCTACAATTGGTGCTTTAGATAAATCATCCCAATACAGAGGAGATCGACTGTGGGGACCCGGACGCTAATCATCTTCTTAATCATCTTTGGGATTTAATTATCAATTAAGATAAACAGGGTCTAAAAATTTTTCTTTTTAAAATGTAAGTGCGGAACATAATGGAATTTAACTAATATATATCTCAGTATAAAAGTACATTAATGTACAACAATTATTCAAACTAGTCTAAGGTTCAACTACTAAATTCCAAGTATTAAACCAAGTCTACAATAAGTCCGGAATCACCACTCTAAACTCGTCTTCTCTCATCATCTTCTTGACCCCGAATCTGCCCCACCTGTTGTCATGCACCAATACAAAACAAGACAACAGCCGGATACTCCGGTGAGAATAAATCCCAGTATAAAACATGGTAGACATGCATATACATAATATAAATCATAAAGCATATTATCATGCATAAAATCAATAGCAATAGGTTTCATAGTCTATGAAACTAAATCAAAATAAGCATGCAGTAACAACGGGTTCCATAATCTCTGAAACCAAAATAAAATAAGCACGCAATTCAATTCAATTCATATCTTGACTCAACTCAACTCTAACTCTAGGGATCCCGGTGTGAATAAGATGTAACAGGTCTCCCACCTACTCTCCCAATCGTGGTGGCGTTACATCTTATTCCTAAACTTCGGTCTGGTCTGTATCGAAATCTACAATCAGAGTGAATCTGATCCGAAGCATCGATATCACCGAACGTTTAGAAAATTGGCGTATCTACCAATGATACTCCTATCTCAGTACATATATATAAATCAATATAAAGTACAAACAGAACAAGTATGTGATTTTGTTAGGAAACTCAAATTGAATCTCATTTGAGTTGTGTCTTTCCCAAACAAAACAAGAATTATACCTTTGTCTTCCCTGTCTGACGAAGACGAAGTCTTGTATTCCAATCTGTCCATACCCAGTCTGGCAATGACAATCGCATAAATACAATATCAGTATATAATTCGATTCAAAACCTGTTCTGATCAATACTCAAATCAGTATATAATCTGATCCATATCTGAACAAGGCACAATCTAATTCATATCAAAGATATCATCGAAATCATTACTGAATCTGATCACTCTAAATCAACTAATGTTTTGACGGCATAACAATACAGTTTCGATATCCCCGTCAATCACAACATCGCAAGTATAATACCAGAATTCATAATTTCAATATCGGTACACTTAAAATCAGTAACAACACAACTCTGATATCAAATCTCAATCAAATCCACTCCGAAAATCATAACAATTTCATAAACAGGCTATTCTTTAATCTGACTTCAATTATACAATGTCTACTGTAGCAGAAACACTATATCTGATTCAATTCTGACAATATCATAATTTCAAATCATGTCTAAACGTAACAAAACTTACGTCCAGTTGTAGCTCGCGTTAATAGGAGTACAGTACTGAAGTCGGATTTAAAATCGGACGGGCGGATTTTGTGAAATCTTGATTTAGAATTTCACGAAGAAATTCCTCAACAATTTTCCTTCGATTCCTTCCTTTTGCTTCTGAAGGTTGGCTTGTCTTATATATATATTGCATGTAAATTGTACGTGGCTTCTCCAGAATTTGCCAAAAAACCTCTCGCGCTTATGCGTGCCCAAGCCCCGCGCATATGCGCGAGATTTATTATCTCGACGCTCGTGTCTCAACCGCTCGCGCATATGCGCGCCCATCGTCGCGCATATGCGCGAGACCTACTGTCTCGTACGTCCACTTACTCGCGCATATGCGCGCCTTCCGCCGCGCATGTGCGCCGAACTCTCTGGACGTTCCGCGCATGTGCGCGCATTCAAGCCGTGCACTTCTGTCTTCCTCGCGCATGTGCGCCCATACATGTCGCGCATGTGCGCGAGGACTTTTCTTGCACAAAATGTCAAATCTTCTTTCGGCTCTCACGGTCTGATCCGTTCCGTCTATAATCATATCAATTAATAAATAAATCATTTCAGATTAATCTCAGATTACAGTAATAAAATCTCGGGCCTTACATTTCTCCACCTCTAAGATCTGATTTCGTCCCCGAAATCGTAGGCACTCAATTCAGATATATCAGAAGAAATGTATAACAGAGTTTAATCAGAACTCATCTCAATAAAATCATTCTGAAATCTCAGTCTCATGACAAATTCTGTCTTTCAGATAGTCTCTTTGATGCCCTGTCAACTTACTGTATTTTCAATAATAGAATAGTCTTCATTCTGAAATATCTTTCTTGTACGGATCTGTGATTCTAAATTGAAATAATAATTCAAGAGCATAATATCATAATACCCTTCGAAATAACTCTGACATAATTAATCTCACAATACTGGCTATACAACATCCGTATATACCAATCAACAGCTCATACCAAATCAATATCATCAGCTGTTATCAAGTCAGTTTATCCCAGTCAAGGATATATTAAATCTTCGGCTTCAATTACCAATCGTCACCATCCGACGTTGGCATATTAAGTCTGTCTGGTCTGAGCTATCTTCGTTCTCTTCTGAATTAGCTACATTTTCTTTGTCATATTTCTGACCGTATCAGATCCTACCTCAGGTATCTTCGAGATATTATTCTTATACTAAAGAAATCTGCAGTACTCACTGTACAATATATCGTCTGTAACTATTCATTCTCCATCTGGTTATCTGATAACTATTATCGTACAATTATTCACACAGCGACAATATGTCATATCAACTGGTGCTAGCATCCAGCACTGCAACTCTCTTGATATCTCTCAATATCCGGACAGTACACTCTGGCTATCTCTCAGTCGGTGGATAATATATGAGAGAGCTCATGGTATATTCTGCCACAAGTATAAACTCAATTAAAAATTTAAAATCTAATATAATCTACTTCAACATTCTGATCAATCTGACCATTTCTTTGACATCGATCTTTGTCATCTGGTCATGTTTGTACGTCATCTTGTACAAACTAATAGATATAGATTGAACAATCTGTCAATCACAATCATATTTGATGCAAATATGGTTGATCAAGCACCAAAGAAAGCATGGGAGTCGTTGGAGTTGCCCGAAGGACCTATAACGAGGGGACGAAGCAAGAAGTTTAAAGATGCACTTCAAGGACTCATGATGAGCTTTCAAGGAAGTCCTACAAGTTGGATGTCTAAATTAGAGGAGGTTGAGAATCATGGGAATAATATTGAGGTTTTTGGAATGTTATTCAAGTGCAATTGCCGAAGCTTCGTACAACGCACCCGCGCCAGTTCAGGGACTGCACCCGCGGTCCATAATAATCAAATTTAAGAGAATATTGCCGAAGCTATACCGCACCCGCGGAAGGTGAGCGCACCCGCGGTCCTTTGCATCCGAACTTCGCCGAAGCAGCACCGCACCCGCGGTCCAGTCTGCAGCACACCCGCGGTCTTTTGTCAACTTCCGTGTCAAATTTGCTTATTATCATAATTAAGCCTTTTTACACTACTTTTTCATACTTTATTGAATATATATTCAGTGTATCAGACCATGAACGAATTATGATGAATGATAGATAAAAGTTCTTGAGTTTTCTCTCAATTTGCAAAGCTTGTGCTTTGTGTTTATCAAAATCAAACTTATCAAAGATTGCATCTTTGTGGCGTTTGTCGATTGTTCTTCGCACGGATTGTAAAAACAAGTTCTTTGAAGGTTCGTTTGAAATTCAATTGTTTTATCGTTGATATTTGTTGCTAAGTTATAATCGCTTAGAGGTGAATATCACAAAATCGTTACTTGTTTCAAAAGATCGAGACAAAATAATCGTTCCTTGTTTTTTATTGAATTGATGGTGCGATTTATATATTCGTGCTTGCCTTTCATTCGTACGAGGATTCGTATCATTTGGTATCAGAGCTTTGGCTCATTGAATTCAAGTAAGTATCGTTGTTGTTATTTTTCAGATCTGTTTCAAATTTCATTCTGTTTTCAGATCTGTGGTATCCTTTTGTTTCTATTGTCATATCTACCAAAAACAAAAACAAAAATTTGTTCTGTTTCAAGTTTTGTGTTATCCTTTGTTCTATTTTAAGATCTGCGTTATTTCTATCATCTTTTGATAATCCAGAATTCCCGAAAAATTTGTTCTGTGTTATTATGTCGTTCTTGATTTTGTGCAATCCATGTGAAACAGTTGCAAGTGTTCACAAGTTCAATCTTGTTAGTTTGATAAAAATAATAATAATATATATATAAAGATTGAGCACACCTTTGAGAGAACTATCAAATTCTAGTGAAAAACATTTGAGTGCGAGTGCTATTTCTTTGGAGTTATCGTGAGAATTTGGGTGAGAAAAAACTTTTATTTCTACTAACATTTTATTGCAGGTACAAAATATGAAATTAAAATGGAGAGGGAAGTAGGAGAGAGTTCGAACCAAGGGTTATCTAAGGTTCAAATGGAGGCGTTATTTGGGCATTTTAGTAGAATGTTGAGGGCCGAGTTGGATCCTTCATATGAGAGGATGGATAGGCTTGAAGTTAGTACGAGTGAAAATAAATCTAAGCCTAAAGGTTTGGGTAGAGTGGATGAAGAAGAGAATGATTATGATTTGGAAGGAGAAGAGGAGAGCCAAAACGAGAATTGGGGTAGAAGCGAAAGAGGTAGAGGATTTGGTAGGGGAAGAAGAGAAGCCTTACGTGATAGGTACGATGATGGGAATAAGGAAGATAATAACATAGGCAACATTAAGATGAAAATTCCGTCGTTCCATGGTAAGTCGGATCCAGAGGCTTATTTAGAATGGGAAAAGCGAGTTGAATTTGTGTTTGATTGTCACCATTATTCCGAACAAAAGAAGTTTAGGTTGGCCGTTGTTGAATTTGTTGATTATGCACTTATTTCGTAAGATCAATTAGTGACCACTAAGAGAAGATGCAATGAGAGGCCTATAGAAACTTGGGCGGAGATGAAAAGCGTAATGAGGAAGAGGTTTGTACCAAATCACTACTATAGAGAAATTCTTAAGAAGTTACAAACTTTGAGACAAGGTGTGAAGAGTGTTGAGGACTACTATAAAGAATTGGAAGTTGTAGAACCCGTAAGTCAGTAGACGTATAAGCCATGCATAATTCTAGATTTTTAAATTTAATTGACTTCATTGCATGATTATTTTAAATGCATTTATTTGAAGTTAATTATTCATTATTTCAGTTCAGTAGTTTGATTTTTTAGCATTTCAGTTATTTCAGTGAGGCCGGACTTGAGTTGGAGTTTTGAGATAGAATTTAAGATTTGAGAAATATTTCCAGAAGTTAATTTAGCTAGCAAGTAAGTTCATTTAAGTTAAAAAGAAGTTTAAGGAATTATTTAAGTTAGTTGAGGATTTTAATTTAAATTATTGGAGGTGATTAAGAAATGAGCTCATTTAAGTTACTTAATTAAGGGGTTAGTTCACTAAATCAATTAAAGGATTAGTAAGGCTTTTAAGGGTTATTAAATTACTAGATAATCAATTTTCCCCCTACCATTTATCATGCATTTTCGGCCACACCCCTAGAAGAACAAACTAGGACTTGCCAACTCACCTTTGACCCATTCTTGGTTGATTAGCATGCTAATTCTTTTAGCTATTTTTTCACCTTAATTAATTAATACTAGACCACTATCCTAACCCTTGTTTGGCATGATAAAATCGGCCACTATAGTCTAGAATCACCCAAGAGATCATTTGATAGCAATTCAAAATTCAAAATTCAAATGCATGAAGACTTGGTCTTGATATGATCCTATTTTTGTGCACCCTTCTCCTCACCTTCATAACCATCACTCCCCCCTCCACCTCCACCAAAAATAAGACCCCTTTTCAGTAGAAAAAAAACGTGAATAACAGCTAGGGAGAAAGGGAGAAAAATCGAGAGCCAAGAAAGGTAGAGAAGCAAGCCACTCCGTCTCCTCCGCGCCGTCTCGTCTCTTCTTTTCGTTTTCTTTCGAAACGAAACCAGGCATGTCTAGATTTCTTTCAAACCTCAATCAAGTCATATTATCATTTATTTTTCAGTACATGATCATGTTGTAGCAAGCAAAAATCGAGATCCATGTCAAAATATTTTGGAACACACATGCAGAATTTTCGACTTCCCTTGACAAGCTTCACGTTTTTCTGAGTTTTGATGGTTTCAGGTATTTGATCGACTCCAGGCTCCCAAGGCGGCTTGTATACACGTAATAGGATGCATTAGGACCATTTTGGTCCATTCAAACCAGCCCCATGCTTGCTGGAAATTCAGAATGACAGCAAGTTCCCCATAAGTGCAGAAATGTGATTCGAAAATTCAGTTTGGATGTCAAGGAGGAAGGATCTGATCTTGGCTGCCCCAAGGGCCTTTAGCCATGGTTGGATCACTTCCCTAGCATGTCTAAGACGTGACTAAGTCGCCCTTTTGGTGGCTTGGTCCATGGCTCATCGGTTTTTAAATAATCAACAAGAACAGCCCCTTTCCCCATTCGGCCCTTCCATTTTTCAGCATTTGGTTTCGTTTCTTTTGTTGCTTGGTGTGGATCTTGGTTGGCCTATGGCCCTTAGCCACGGTTCATATCATGCTCCTAGATGTCTAGATCGTGCCATGGTCAATCAAATGGCCACTGGAACGACGCAAGACATCGATCATAGCATAAACACTACACACGCACGCATGAGGGCCCTCGGTGAGAACTTTCGGGTGGTTGCTGGAATGAGGCGAATTGTGGCTGGCCTAGGGCCCTTAGCCATGGTTCAAATCATTCCTTGGGACGTTGTGGAGAGGCTCTGGTCGGTGGTTAAAGCCCCAATGGCCAAAAGTCTCGCAAACGACGCGATGCAAGCTAGGTCGCAGCTGCTGGAAATTACAGCAAGTTGCTGTGTCGGTTCAGAGGCTCGTTCGAGTTCTTGGTTGGCTTTTAGCCCATGGCCTTTGACTGGACAGTGCCTCATTGAGTTAGGAAGGTCATGTTTTCGACCGTTTGTCATTTGGATCATTTTTGAGGTCGTACGAGAATTTACGGTGCAATGTGCCAAATTGACTCTCGAAAGAGCGTTTCGTGTTTTGGCCTCCATTTCACCTAGATTTCGACCCTATCATTTTAGGAACATTATTTATGATTTTTCAGCGTATTTCAATCATGACTATACGTCAATTCAGTGTCGGTTCAGGTTGGCTCTGAGTCATGATTAAATGCGAAGTCAGTAGGCGTCATAGTCGCATCTTTTGAACGTAAATTGCATAGTTGGTCATGTTTAAGCTATTGCATATTTTTCATGGCACAGTTAGGTTGCAGCGAGCCTGGGAACGATCCAATCCAATCCAGTTGGTAAAAATTACAGGAATTTTCATTACGCCAGTTAATTATTTTACGTGCATTAAATAGAAAATGATTATTTTTGAGATTTATGCGATATGGCTTGTGGTTCATTCACTATGTGGGAGTGTTATTTTATACGGTCGCCAGTGACCGATCAGTTCAGTATGGTACCACCCGGTCGCCAGTGACCGGCCAGCTCAGTTCAGTTTCAGCCTCCCCGGTAGCCAGTTACCGATCAGTTCAGCTTAGTGCAGTGGCCACAGGCGTAAAACATAATCTCAACAGAAAATTTTACCAGATATTTCAGTACAGGCTCAAGGAGCAAATATTTTTACAGTGATTTCCAGTTCAGTTATGCACGTATTATAATTGCTCAGTACATATTATTTTCAGTATGCCTCAGGACAGGATAAGTTAACTCATGCATATTTTAATTCAGATTTTTACTCGTTACCTGTGATATATGCATGCTGAGTCTTTAGGCTCACTAGACTTGATTGTTGTAGGTACTGATGAGGCCAGGGCCGAGGGCGGGGACCAGTGAGCCAGCTTGGGTCGGCAGTAGTGGCACCCGAGGACCTCAGTGCAGCAGTTGTTATGTTATTCCGCAAACAATTTTTATCAGTTGTTGGATATTTTTAAATCGTTGTTGTTGGCAAAACTTTGATTTTCTTCCGCTGCAATATTTTGAAATATTGAACTTGATTCACCAGTGATTTTATGAATGAGGCCATTTAAGTTCTTTTAAAAAGAAAATTTTTAAATTTTCCGCAAATTTTCAAGAAAGGAGTTTTAGGCCCTTCACAGTTGGTATCAGAGCGGTGGTTCTGTATAGGGTTTCACTACTACTGACCGCGAGAAGCTCACGAAGCCACGCCTTTGGTCTGTAAGTTTTTCAGTTCAGCATTTTGTTCAGCATTTTAGATAAAGCATGAATTAGTTTGTCAGCATGCTTCCAGATTTTCAGTATTTCAGAGTTCATTTAAAATAAATTATGGAATTATGCATGTTAGTTACGTATGGGTTATGTTGGAACAGTATGCCCCCTAGACGCATCTTAGAGCGCAACAGAGAGGTGGAGCCTCGCCGAGAGGACAAAGAGGAGCATAGACCGGAGGGAGACCTACCACCTCCTCCACCGCCCCCACCGGACATGAGTGCCCAGATGTTAGCTGGGATGGCACAGTTCTTCGCACAGTTTGCGGGGGGCAATGCCGCAGCCGTAGCCGCAGCCGCAGCCAGGCCGACAGGGCCCGAGGCTGTTTATGAGCGATTCATGAAGATGCGCCCGAAGGAATTCTCTGGGACATCTGACCCCATGGTTGCCGAGGGATGGATCAAATCCCTCGAGGTTATCTTCGATTTTATGGAGCTGGGGGACGCAGACCGAGTCCGATGTGCCACCTACTTGTTCACTGGAGACGCCCGCTTATGGTGGGAAGGAGCTTCGGTAGCCCTGACATTGGCTACACTTTCTTGGACCCGCTTTACGGAGGTTTTCTACTCCAAGTATTTTGCTGAGGAGGTTCGCACCAGGCTGACCACCGAGTTCATGAGTCTGGAGACAGGGGGATATGTCGGTTACGGAGTTTATCCGTAAGTTCGAGAGGGGCTGTCACTTTGTGCCCCTGATAGCGAATGATGCCAGAGCCAAGCTGATGCACTTCCTGGTGGGCTTACGGCCGATCTTGCGCCGGGATGTTAGGGTATCTGACCCTGCTACTTATGAGGTTGCCGTCTCCAAGGCCTTAGCCGCAGAGCAGGATCTGCGGATATCGAGAGGGATCGCCAGGGCAAGCGCCCAGTCCAGGCACCGCACCGCCCTCCTCCTCATCAGCATCAGCAGCAGAATAAGAGGCCTTTTCATGGACCGCCCAGGAACCGAGGCCAGCAGCAGCAGCGGGGACGCCCAGCCCCGAGGACTCAGGAGCACCCAGTCTGTCCCAGGTGCTCACGTCGCCATCCTGGAGCATGTATGGCTGGCTCAGGAAAGTGTTTTAAGTGTGGCAGTCCAGACCACATGTTGCTGCAGTGTCCTCAGAGGAATCTGCCTACCCAAGGCAGAGTTTTTGCTCTCCAGGCCGCGGAAACCAACCCGGAGACTATGTTGTTGACAGGGAGAATTTTTATATCTGGTTCCGCTACCAAGGCCTTGATAGATTCAGGGGCCACTCACTCGTTTATTTCGGAGATCTTTGCAAACTTTCTCAAGATCCAGACCATTGGGCTAGATACAGCCTTTTCAGTAGTGTTGCCGTCAGGCGAGGAGATGGCAGCTACCAATGTTATCCGAGATATAGACCTTGAGCTGCACGGTAATCTTGTTTATGCGGATCTGATTGTTCTACCGATGCCGGAATTTGACATCATCCTAGGGATGGACTGGCTATTGAGGAACAGAGTGTTGATAGACTTCCAGCGGAGATCCGTTCTTGTCCGACCGCCTGGAATGGAGCAGTTCTTATTTGAGCCGGACAGGTACTTTCCTTTACCGCGCATTATTCCTTATGTTCAGGCTAGGAAGCTCATGCATAGAGGGTGTCGGGCATTTCTAGCAACCTTTTTATCTGTCCCCGAGGAACCCAGCCAGTCAGCCTCAGATGTTCCGATAGTTAAAGATTTCTTAGACGTTTTTCCCGAAGACGTCTCTGGTATGCCACCAGAGAGAGAGGTGGAGTTTTCCATTGAGCTTATGCCAGGTACGACTCCGATATCCAAAGCGCCATACCGACTAGCACCGACAGAGATGGCAGAGCTTAAGAAGCAGATCCAGGAACTTCTCGACAAGGAGTTCATTCGCCCGAGCTTTTCTCCATGGGGCGCGCCAGTCTTATTCGTGAAAAAGAAGGATGGCTCGATGAGGCTTTGCATTGACTACAGGGAGTTGAACAGGGTTACAGTGAAGAATAAATACCCACTGCCGAGGATTGAGGATCTGTTTGACCAGTTGCAGGGAGCTTCGATTTTCTCCAAGATAGATCTGCGTTCCGGTTATCACCAGTTGAGGGTGAGAGATGTTGATGTCTCGAAGACAGCTTTCAGGACTCGTTATGGCCACTACGAGTTCCTAGTGATGCCGTTCGGTCTGACGAATGCGCCAGTGATCTTCATGGATCTCATGAATCGCGTATTTCAGCCGTACCTCGACCAGTTTGTGATAGTGTTCATAGATGACATTCTCGTCTACTCCAAGAGTCGGGAGGAGCACAGCAGGCAAATATTTGACCACAGTGTTGCAGACATTGCAGAAGCACAAATTATTCGCAAAGTTCAGTAAGTGCGAATTCTGGTTAGAGAAGGTGGCGTTCTTGGGCCACATTGTTTCTAGCAGTGGCATTGAGGTAGACCCGGCGAAAGTTGTAGCAGTCAGAGATTGGGTTGTGCCTCAGAATGCATTAGAGATCCGCAGTTTTCTTGGGCTAGCAGGATATTACAGAAAATTCATCCAAGGATTTTCCTCTATCGCCGTTCCACTCACAGCACTGACAAAGAAAAATGTGAAGTTTGTGTGGAGCGAGGAGTGTCAGAAGAGCTTCGATACTTTGAAGCAAGCTCTTATTTCAGCACCAGTTTTGGCCATGCCATCAGGGCCCGGCGAGTTTGTCCTTTATACCGATGCTTCGAAGCTTGGTTTAGGTGCAGTTTTGATGCAGCATGGGAGAGTGATAGCGTATGCTTCTCGACAGCTGAAAATCCACGAGAAGAATTACCCTACCCATGATCTGGAGTTAGCGGCCGTAGTTTTTGCTTTGAAGATTTGGAGGCACTATCTGTATGGGGAGAAGTGTCAGATCTTTACCGACCATAAGAGCCTCAAGTATTTCTTTACGCACAAGGAGCTGAACATGCGTCAGAGGCGTTGGTTGGAGCTTGTGAAAGACTACGATTGTGACATTAGCTACCACCCGGGTAAAGCTAATGTAGTTGCGGATGCTTTGAGCAGGAAAGTCGCAGTGATGGCTCATTTGACGATGCAGAAACCTCTTCAGATTGAGATGCAGGGGTTTGATCTTGAGACTTATCATCGAGGTAGAGTTCCTCGTTTATCTACCTTGACTATCCAGTCCTCTCTTATTGACCGTATTCGCAGCGGTCAGGCAGCAGATGAGCAGTTGGCACAGTGGAAGAAGAGAGATGAAGCTAAGGGCAGTGTTTTGTATTCAGTCAGCGACGGTATTGTGAGATACCGAGATAGGATATGGGTTCCTAGCAGTGATTCTATCCGAGCAGACATCTTATCAGAGGCCCATACGTCCCCGTACTCTATTCACCCTGGGAGTACGAAGATGTACAAAGATCTGCAGCTACTGTATTGGTGGCCAGGGATGAAGAAGGACATCAGGCATTTTGTATCCGAGTGCCTGACTTGCCAGTTAGTGAAGGCCGAGCATCAGAGACCAGCAGGTTTGCTCAAGCCTCTTCCTATTCCCGAGTGGAAGTGGGAAAACATTACCATGGACTTTGTGACCGGATTGCCGAGGTCAGCCAGAGGATCGAATGCTATCTGGGTGATTGTAGATCGTCTTACCAAATCAGCGCACTTCTTGCCTATTAAGACGACTTTCACCATGGTTCAGTATGCAGAGCTGTATATCCGAGAGATAGTCCGACTCCATGGTATTCCAGTTTCTATCGTATCCGACAGAGATCCCAGATTCACTTCCTCGTTTTGGAAGAGTTTGCATTCGACTTTGGGTACGAACTTGCTGTTTAGCACAGCTTTCCATCCGCAGACAGATGGACAGTCGGAGCGAGTTATTCAGATCTTAGAGGATCTTCTCCGTGCTTGCGTCATTGATTTCTCTAGGAGTTGGGAGTCGAACTTACCATTGGTAGAGTTCACCTATAACAACAGTTTCCAGTCGTCTATAGGTATGGCTCCGTATGAAGCGCTGTATGGCCGCAAGTGTAGATCTCCTGTTCATTGGGATGAAGTAGGAGAGAGAGCAGAGTTGGGTCCAGAGATTGTTCAGCAGGCAGCTGATGTAGTAGTCAAGATCCGTGATAGGATGAGGACTGCCCAGAGCCGACAGAAGAGTTATGCCGATCAGCGGAGGAGAGAGTTAGAGTTTGCAGTGGGCGATCATGTCTTCGTGAAAGTGGCACCTATGAAGGGTGTCATGAGATTTGGCAAGAAAGGGAAGCTCAGTCCGAGATTCATTGGACCGTTTGAGATCCTCGACAGAGTTGGGACGCTAGCGTATCGTGTGGCTCTTCCGCCAAATCTGGCCGGAGTACACATTGTCTTTCACGTCTCCATGCTGAGGAAGTATATGGCAAATCCTTCGCATGTGCTGAATTTCGAGCCGTTGCAGCTTACTCCGAACTTATCTTATGAGGAGAGACCCGTGCAGATCCTAGACAGACAGGAGAAGAAACTTCGGAACAAGTTGGTTAAGCGAGTCAAAGTCAAATGGCTCAACCATTCAGAGGAGGAAGCTACGTGGGAGTCTGAGCCGGAGATGAGAAGTCGATACCCTGAGTTATTCGGTGAGTTCTAATTTCGAGGACGAAATTTATTTAAGGGGGGAAGGATTGTAGAACCCGTAAGTCAGTAGACGTATAAGCCATGCATAATTCTAGATTTTTAAATTTAATTGACTTCATTGCATGATTATTTTAAATGCATTTATTTGAAGTTAATTATTCATTATTTCAGTTCAGTAGTTTGATTTTTTTAGCATTTCAGTTATTTCAGTGAGGCCGGACTGGAGTTGGAGTTTTGAGATAGAATTTAAGATTTGAGAAATATTTCCAGAAGTTAATTTAGCTAGCAAGTAAGTTCATTTAAGTTAAAAAGAAGTTTAAGGAATTATTTAAGTTAGTTGAGGATTTTAATTTAAATTATTGGAGGTGATTAAGAAATGAGCTCATTTAAATTACATAATTAAGGGGTTAGTTCACTAAATTAATTAAAGGATTAGTAAGGCTTTTAAGGGTTATTAAATTACTAGATAATCAATTTTCCCCCTACCATTTATCATGCATTTTCGGCCACACCCCTAGAAGAACAAACTAGGACTTGCCAACTCACCTTTGACCCATTCTTGGTTGATTAGCATGCTAATTCTTTTAGCTATTTTTTCACCTTAATTAATTAATACTAGACCACTATCCTAACCCTTGTTTGGCATGATAAAATCGGCCACTATAGTCTAGAATCACCCAAGAGATCATTTGATAGCAATTCAAAATTCAAAATTCAAATGCATGAAGACTTGGTCTTGATATGATCCTATTTTTGTGCACCCTTCTCCTCACCTTCATAACCATCACTCCCCCCTCCACCTCCACCGAAAATAAGACCCCTTTTCAGTAGAAAAAAAACGTGAATAACAGCTAGGGAGAAAGGGAGAAAAATCGAGAGCCAAGAAAGGTAGAGAAGCAAGCCACTCCGTCTCCTCCGCGCCGTCTCGTCTCTTCTTTTCGTTTTCTTTCGAAACGAAACCAGGCATGTCTAGATTTCTTTCAAACCTCAATCAAGTCATATTATCATTTATTTTTCAGTACATGATCATGTTGTAGCAAGCAAAAATCGAGATCCATGTCAAAATATTTTGGAACACACATGCAGAATTTTCGACTTCCCTTGACAAGCTTCACGTTTTTCTGAGTTTTGATGGTTTCAGGTATTGGATCGACTCCAGGCTCCCAAGGCGGCTTGTATACACGTAATAGGATGCATTAGGACCATTTTGGTCCATTCAAACCAGCCCCATGCTTGCTGGAAATTCAGAATGACAGCAAGTTCCCCATAAGTGCAGAAATGTGATTCGAAAATTCAGTTTGGATGTCAAGGAGGAAGGATCTGATCTTGGCTGCCCCAAGGGCCTTTAGCCATGGTTGGATCACTTCCCTAGCATGTCTAAGACGTGACTAAGTCGCCCTTTTGGTGGCTTGGTCCATGGCTCATCGGTTTTTAAATAATCAACAAGCACAGCCCCTTTCCCCATTCGGCCCTTCCATTTTTCAGCATTTGGTTTCGTTTCTTTTGTTGCTTGGTGTGGATCTTGGTTGGCCTATGGCCCTTAGCCACGGTTCATATCATGCTCCTAGATGTCTAGATCGTGCCATGGTCAATCAAATGGCCACTGGAACGACGCAAGACATCGATCATAGCATAAACACTACACACGCACGCATGAGGGCCCTCGGTGAGAACTTTCGGGTGGTTGCTGGAATGAGGCTAATTGTGGCTGGCCTAGGGCCCTTAGCCATGGTTCAAATCATTCCTTGGGACGTTGTGGAGAGGCTCTGGTCGGTGGTTAAAGCCCCAATGGCCAAAAGTCTCGCAAACGACGCGATGCAAGCTAGGTCGCAGCTGCTGGAAATTACAGCAAGTTGCTGTGTCGGTTCAGAGGCTCGTTCGAGTTCTTGGTTGGCTTTTAGCCCATGGCCTTGGACTGGACAGTGCCTCATTGAGTTAGGAAGGTCATGTTTTCGCCGTTCGTCATTTGGATCATTTTTGAGGTCGTACGAGAATTTACGGTGCAATGTGCCAAATTGACTCTCGTAAGAGCGTTTCGTGTTTTGGCCTCCATTTCACCTAGATTTCGACCCTATCATTTTAGGAACATTATTTTATGATTTTTCAGCGTATTTTAATCATGACTATATGTAAGTTCAGTGTCGGTTCAGGTTGGCTCTGAGTCATGATTAAATGCGAAGTCAGTAGGCGTCATAGTCGCATCTTTTGAACGTAAATTGCATAGTTGGTCATGTTTAAGCTATTGCATATTTTTCATGGCACAGTTAGGTTGCAGCGAGCCTGGGAACGATCCAATCCAATCCAGTTGGTAAAATTACAGGAATTTTCATTACGCCAGTTAATTATTTTACGTGCATTAAACAGAAAATAATTATTTTTGAGATTTATGCGATATGGCTTGTGGTTCATTCACTATTTGGGAGTGTTATTTTATACGGTCGCCAGTGACCGATCAGTTCAGTATGGTACCACCCGGTCGCCAGTGACCGGCCAGCTCAGTTCAGTTTCAGCCTCCCCGGTAGCCAGTTACCGATCAGTTCAGCTTAGTGCAGTGGCCACAGGCGTAAAACATAATCTCAACAGAAAATTTTACTAGACATTTCAGTACAGGCTCCAAGGAGCAAATATTTTTATATTGATTTCAAGTTCAGTTATGCACGTATTATAATTGCTCAGTACAGATTATTTTCAGTATGCCTCAGGACAGGATAAGTTAACTCATGCATATTTTAATTCAGATTTTTACTCGTTACCTGCGATTTATGCATGCTGAGTCTTTAGGCTCACTAGACTTGATTGTTGTAGGTACTGATGAGGCCAGGGCCGAGGGCGGGGACCAGTGAGCCAGCTTGGGTCGGCAGTAGTGGCACCCGAGGACCTCAGTGCAGCAGTTGTTATGTTATTCCGCAAACAATTTTTATCAGTTGTTGGATATTTTTAAATCGTTGTTGTTGGCAAAACTTTGATTTTCTTCCGCTGCAATATTTTGAAATATTGAACTTGATTCACCAGTGATTTTATGAATGAGGCCATTTAAGTTCTTTTAAAAAGAAAATTTTTAAATTTTCCGCAAATTTTCAAGAAAGGAGTTTTAGGCCCTTCACAGAAGTAGTCATGATTAGAGCAAACATAGATGAGGATAGGGAGGCTACTATGGCTCGTTTTCTGTGTGGTTTGAACAGGGAAATTCAAGACCAAGTGGAGCTTAGACATTACTTGGATCTAGATGAAATGGTGCAAATGGCGATAAAAGTGGAGCAACAACTCAAGAGGAGAGGAGTTGGTCGTACCACACAAACTGGGAATACATCAACACCTTGGCGTTCCAAAGTTGTTAAACGTGAAGAAAGCAAGGTAGTGGTCAAGCCCAAAGTTGACATTAAACAGGAGGCGCCTAAGCAGGGAATGCAAGGTAAACCTGAAACTCCTATTAATCGTTCTAGAGATATTATGTGGGGGACCCGAACGCTAATCATCTTCTTAATCATCTTTGGGATTTAATTATCAATTAAGATAAACAGGTTCTAAAAATTTTTTTCTTTTTAAAAATGTAAGTGCGGAACGTAATGGAATTTAAATAGTAAACATCTCAGTATAAAAGTACAATAATGTACAACCCTTATTCTAACTAGTCTAAGGTTCAACTACTAAATTTCAAGTATTAAACCAAGTCTACAATAAGTCTGGAATCACAACTCTAATTCATCTTCTCTCATTATCTTCTTGACCCCGATCTTGTCCCACTTGTTGTCATGCACACATACAAAACAAGACAACAGCCGGATACCCCGGTGAGAATAAATCCCAGTATAAAACATGGTAGACATGCATATACACAATATAAATCATAAAGCATATTATCATGCATAAAATCAATAGCAATAGGTTTCATAGTCTATGAAACTAAATCAAAATAAGCATATAGTAACAATGGGTTCCCTAATTTCTGAAACCAAAATAAAATAAGCATGCAACTCAATTCAATTCATATCTTGACTCGACTCAACTCTAACTCTAGGGATCCCGGTGTGAATAAGACGTCACTGTCTGTCACCTACCCTCCCAATCGGGGTGACTGTACGTCTTATATCTAGACTTCGGCCCTGTCTGTATCGAATATCTACAATCGCAGTGACTCTGATCCGAAGCGTCGATACCACCGAACATCTAGTAATTTTGCGAATCTACCAAATGACTCTTCTATCTTAAATGCTTGAATATAAATCTATAAACAAAGCATAATCATAACAAAATATAAACAACAATCTAGTATGTGATTTTGTTTGGAAACTCAAATTGAATCTCATTTGAGTTGTGTCTTCCCAAAACAAAACATCAATTATACCTTTGTCTTCCCGGTCTGACGAAGACGAAGTCTTGTATTCCAATCTGTCCATACCCAGTCTGGCAATGATAATCACATAAATACAATATCAGTATATAATTAGATTCAAAACCTGTTCTGATCAATACTCAAATCAGTATATGATGCGATCCCACCCACGAGATCTTTAATTTTTCCCGATCTTTGAAACAAGTAATTGATAGGTGTGAAAATCGCCTCTAGATCACGCGGTCTAGCAACAATTCATCAACGATAGAAACAATCTCGTTCAAGAGAACCTCCAAAGAACCCGTCCTTGGCAACCCTCGTGATATTCGATTGAAAAACGCCACAAAAGATAAATCTTTTGATAAGTTTGATTTGATACAACGCAAAAGTTATAACGAAACTTAAGCTTGTTTTTGAGAGAATTCTCAAAGAAAAGTTTTTATAAACTCAATCAATAATGAACAAAAGTTGTTTTCGATCAATAAAATTCGTCTATATATTGATACCAAATCAAAAAGATATGAAATATACTTGCCAAGATAATAAAAACTCTAAAATAGGAAACTAGGATTCTTCCCGAAACTGACTCGCGCTCGGGCGGTAGAATATTACCGCTCGAGCGCCAAGGCTTCTGTACTACTCGTGCTCGGACAGTAAGTATGGCGCTCGGGCAGTAATATTTGACTGCCCGGGCGCCGATGCTGCTGGACTCAACTTCATCTATCACTTGAATAATGTTCTTGTGACTTCCAAACTCACTTCCATGCATCAAAAACCCTCCAGCACTTTGCACCTCGCTTGTAAGACCTTCTCCATTGCTCATAAGTCCGTGCAACGCTTCCTTGAACTTCTTCAATCGTCCCCTCGTGATTGGTCCCTCCGGCAACTCCAAAGGGTCCCATGCTTTCCTTGGCGCCTGACCATCCGTGTTCGCATCATCCTCCCCTTCTTGAAAAGGATTTGTCCTCAAATTTTTGATACCTACACAAAAACGAAGCAAGTTAGTAATAACAAGAATTGTATGACTAATATGCTTACCTTTAAACTCAAGTTTGTAGGTGCTATCGCTTGCTCGCTCCATCAACACTGGACTTTCCAACATCACCATTGTCTTTCCTATAAACTCATCAACTTTTCCACATATCAAGTAAAAAATGACACCAAATAATAACAACAAGATATCATTAAGTATCACAAAAATCAGATTTCTCCCCTTCTTAGACCTAGTCAACACCAAAATAATATCCACACACGTGTACGACCATAGTTCACTAGGAATAAGATATAACTGATGCCTGACATATGAATACACTCGACATGTCATTCTCCTGTATGTAATGCATATACCCCAATCACACTCAACATGTCGTTTCATGTGCAACCAACACATAAAATCATTCATTTTATCAAAGGTAAAAACACCACTATATGCATCACTAGTACGTAACTCATGCAATGAATGTAGAATGAAGAATTTATTCTCCTTAAAATTGTACTCATTATGAACATAAAAATTCTTATGTTCGATGCATGTTACACACTTCCACTCAATATGCCTCCTCATATGCAACCATAGTAAAAACTCATGCATCCTATCAATGGCTCTAGTTACTTCCTGACTACCAATCAAACAATTGTCATGCACCTCAATATCAAACAACAACTCATGCGAGTGGTGTAGGATGAAAAATTTATTCTCTTTAAACAGATATTCATCACGAACAAAGAAATAATCATGTTCATCTTTGCACCTTTCAAAACCATCAACAAACCAACATACATCATGCAAATAGAACACACTAAATGTACTACCCATGTAATCTTCACAACCATCACCACTCAAATATAAATCATGGAAATAAGACACGTCCCATGTACTATCAATGCAATATCTCATCTCATCAAAAAAATCTAAGTCTAATGTATATAAACCATTGTAGCAAGAAAACCCCATCAACTTAGTAAATAGTGAGACATCAAAATTCATAGTAGGTACATGCAATTCATCCATGGTCTCAAATTCATAACAATCAAGGAATAAGGGTAAATTTACATCCGACCCCTTAACCACCACATTTTCAACATGCTTTCCAAGTTCTTGAAAACGGTACATCAAAGAAGTAAGATAAGGACGGAAGTCATACCTCATGGTTGTTGCGTTGGCAACTAACCTTACCTCACCTTGATTGCTCTCGAAGTCATATGGATCATCCCATGGCTTTCCAAAATCATCAACACTTGCTCTTCTCCTCATCATGAGGGCGCCCAAGTCCTGCAAAGAAGAATAAATACCGCTCGGGATTGAACCGGCTATATCATCACTAGGTATATAAATCTCATCTTTTTACAAAGGTACTTGGAGAGATTTATACAAAATTAAATCACTCTCATATTTACTCTTTTCACTCTTTTGGTCCTTAAAATTATTTTCTTTTTTTTTTCTTTTTCTTTTTCTTTGGCCTCTTTTTCTTTTTCTTTTCTTTCTATGGCCATCTCACTCTTTTGATCACTCATTCTTTCAGCCATTTTAAATTCTTTTTCACTCTCACAATTAAATTGCAGTTGATCATCAGTAATTACAATTGAAATAGATGGATCAATAAAGGTACATAATGAATCATAACATGCGTGCAACAAATTATTACTATTTTCTTCTTTCTCCTCCATAGCACACATTAGAAGAAAATTCACCATTTAAGGATTCACCCTCCACATCACAACATTCTATGCTCAAGTCAGAAATCAGTGGAGTACCAACCTCCTCAATTCTCTCAACCTCCACTTTAGGTTCAACAACAATGCTCACGTCAACTCCACACTCGACTACATTCTTAGATTCACATTCAACTCTAGACTCCAGTACATTCATCTCCTCCTTTGTACATTGGCTAATATCATGTCCAAACTCTAGACACCAAATACATTGAATATCATAAGTACTAACATTTGAAATTTTTGATGTACCTTAATACCCATGCTTCAAAACCAACTTCGGTCTAGTTATGACCTTCTTCTCTGCACTCGACCTTCGTGCGGATGTCAAGAACTCCTTCCACGAGTCAATTCCCTGCCTACCACTCGATTTGCACCTCCTATCATCACGATCCAAATGCAATGCTCTATCCCCACCAAATCTACTACCTCGTCTCTTCTAATTAGCACTACCCTCAAACCTATCCAACCTTTTATGTAAAGGCTTAAGCTCCTTCTCCCATATTCTATCAAACCCCCTTAACATTGTTTGAAATTGAAGATCGTCAATCATTATACCTGCAAGAAAAGGTTAGTATAAAACAATAAAAGAATAAAGTTTCCTCACCACAAATTCTCACTAGTCACTCCAATGAAAATTCACTCGCACTCGTCTTTTTCCCTCACCACAAAACCTCACAAATCACTCCAATGAAAATTCACTCCACTCAAATATTTTCACTCCAGTGAGAATCCTCAAGGGGGCGCTTAAGTCTCGTGGCTTCCACGTATCAAACTTATGAGATCAATCCTATGACGCTTGAAATTCGACTCACTTAGACCACACAAGAACAAGCAACTCTGGAAATTGACTAGAATGCGACTAAATGACAAGGACAAACTTAACGCTAAATATAAGCGCTAAAATTCCAACAAACACCCGATCCAAAAATATTTTTTTCTTCTCTCTTTTTTTTTCGTGTGAACAGTACACTACAGTAAATCTGGCGATGAACAGTTACGTGAACAGTAAATTCAGTCGTGAACAGTAATTTCAGCCGCGAACAGTAATTCCGATAAGATGAATAGTAAATCCGGGACGCGTGAATAGCAATTCCGATGAATGAACAGTAACTCCGGCAATGAACAGTAATCGAGATTTTTTTTTTTTGTAGATTCAACAAATCCGTAGAAATCGCTACACGATAAATCGGTATTGAAAATCCTACGAAGAATTGAATGGATACGCTTACTTGAATCAAAAACCTTGAGCTCTGATACCAAATGATGCGATCCCGCCCACAAGATCTTTAATTTTTCCCGATCTTTGAAACAAGTAATTGATAGGTGTGAAAATCGCCTCTAGATCACGCGGTCTAGCAACAATTCATCAACGATAGAAACAATCTCATTCAAGAGAACCTCCAAAGAACCCGTCCTTGGCAACCCTCGTGATATTCGATTGACAAACGCCACAAAAGATAAATCTTTTGATAAGTTTGATTTGATACAACGCAAAAGTTATAACGAAACTTAAGCTTGTTTTTGAGAGAATTCTCAAAGAAAAGTTTTTATAAACTCAATCAATAATGAACAAAAGTTGTTTTCAATCAATAAAATTCGTCTATATATTGATACCAAATCAAAAAGATATGAAATCTACTTGCCAAGATAATAAAAACTCTAAAATAGGAAACTAGGATTCTTCCCGAAACTGACTCGCGCTCGGGCGGTAGAATATTACCGCTCGAGCGCCAAGGCTTCTGTACTACTCGCGCTCGGACAGTAAGTATGGCGCTCGGGCGGTAATATTTGACCGCTCGGGCGCCGATGCTGCTGGACTCAACTTCATCTATCACTTGAATAATGTTCTTGTGACTTCCAAACTCACTTCCATGCATCAAAAACCCTCCAGCACTTTGCACCTCGCTTGTAAGACCTTCTTCATTGCTCATAAGTCCGTGCAACGCTTCCTTGAACTTCTTCAATCGTCCCCTCGTGATTGGTCCCTCCGGCAACTCCAAAGGGTCCCATGCTTTCCTTGGCGCCTGACCATCCGTGTTCGCATCAGTATATATTCTGATCCATATCTGAACAAGGTACAATCTAATTCATATCAACGATATCATCGAAATCATTACTGAATCTGATCACTCTAAATCAACTGATGTTTCGACGGCATAACAATACAGTTTCGATATCCCCGTCAATCTCAACATCACAGATATAATATCAGAATTCATAATCAGTATCAGTACATTTCATAATCTCAATATCAGTATACTCAAAATCAGTAACAACACAACTCTGATATCAAATCTCAATCAAATCCACTCCGAAAATCATAACAATTTCATAAATGTCTATTCTATAATCTGACTTCAGTTATACAATGCCTACTGTAGCAGAAACACCATATCTGATTTATATTCAATTCTGACAATATCATAAATTCAAATCATGTCTAAACGTAACAAAACTTACGTCCAGTTGTAGCCTGCGTTGATAGGAACTCGGTGCTGAAGTCGGATTTAAAATCGGACGGGCGAATTTTGCGTAACACTCAAATTCTCACCCGAAGGAACTTGGAGCTTTCTTAAGATTCTCTCGACTTTTCTTCTTTCATTCTGAAGAGAATTCGCATGCTTATATATATATATATATATACATACCAGACATGCAGCAAGGCAAGTGGCATCGTGCATGTTCTGCACGTTGCGCGCATATGCGCGCACAAAGTCGCGCATATGCGCCGGTTGTTCGAACTAGCATTTTGTCTTCTCGCGCATATGCGCCATCTACGTCGCGCATATGCGCCGAACATTCTGCCCATCCCGCGCATGTACGCCATCTACGTCGCGCATATGCGCGAAAGGTTCCGCCTTCCTCGCGCATGTGCGCCCAACACGTCGCGCATGTGCGCGAGGACTTCTCCTTACATCTCATGTCAAATCTTCTTTCGGCTCTCCCGGTCTGATCCGTTTCATCTATAATCATCTCAATTAATAAATAAATCATTTCAGATTAATCTCATATTACAGTAATAAAATCTCGGGCCTTACATTTCTCCCCCTCTTAGATCTGAGTTCGTCCTCGAACTCGTAAGTAATTAATTCAGACATATCAGAAGAAATGTATAACAAAGTTTAATCAGAAACTCATATCAATAAAATCATTCTGAAATCTCAGCCTCATGACACATTCTGTCTTTCAGATAGTCTCTTTGATGCCCTGTCAACTTACTGTATTTTCAATAATAGAATTGTCTTCATTCTGACATATCTTTCTTGTACGGATCTGGGATTCTAAATTGGAATAATAATTCAAGAGCATAATATCATAATACCCTTCGAAATAACTCTGACAGAATCAATCTCACAATACTGGCTATACAACATCCGTATATACCAATCAATAGCTCATACCAAATCAATAGCATCAGCTGTTATCAAATTTGTTTATCCCAGTCAAGGATATATTAAATCTTCAGCCCCAAATACCAATCGTCACCATCCGGCGTTGGCATATTAAGTCTGTCTGGTCTGAGCTATCTTCATTCTGTTATGAATTAGCTACATTTTCTTTGTCATATCTCTAATCGTATCAGCTCCTATCTCAGGTATCTCCGAGATATTATTCTTATATCAAAGAAATCTGCAGTACTTACTGTACAATGTCTCATCTGTAGCTATCTCAATACTCGTTTGATAGCTATCATTATACAATAATTCATATAGTGACAATATGTCATGTCAACTAGTGCTAACATCCAACACTACAACTCCATAAATATCTTTTAATATCTGGATAGTACGCTCTGACTATCTATCAGTCAGTGGATAATATATGAATGAGTTCATGGTATGTTCTGCCAAAATTACAAACTCAATCAAAATTCACAATCTGATATAATCTATTTCAACATTCTGGTCAATCTGACTATTTCTTTGACATCGATCTTTGTCATCTGGTCATGTGTGTACGTCATCTTGTACAACTACTAGATATAGATTGAACAATCTGTCAATCACAATCATATTATATCACAATCTGGAAAGTATTATAGTGATCTCATTACGAAATTCATCGAATTATACTCCCCATGTCTAGTCAGAAATATACCAATTCTGTAATAACTCTTCTGATTTCTATCTTTCTATCTTAATTTATTGGCGATTCAGACATTTCAGTACAAATGCTGCCAAAAATTCAGTACAAATTCCGTCACCACTGATTTAATCTGTCTATGTCAAAACTATATGTTCGAATATCATACATTCTCGGTTACCAAAATAAAAACTGAATCCACTATTGTGTGTTTCTGACACTATCTGTCATTTCAGATTCGAACTATTTGGTACAAACAAATCAGTTAATAATATAAAAAAAATATACCTACCTGGTATTCGGTTCTGACTATCGATATCAAATTCTGTCGTGCAATTCTGAACATTTGATATCACAAGATAATCATTCTCATACAGTAAAAATCACATATCTGCCACTCTGATCACGTTCTGAACTGTTGTAATTCTCGAATTCAGCTCTGATTCGGTTTGAACTGTATATAATCTCAACGGTTCACAATAATCTGTATCAAATACGAATTCAGAACACGATACTATCGAATCACATTCGAAATATCACTAATCTATACTGATCTAGTAACTAAAAAAAATTCCAAGCAATTCAAAACAACCATCGGACAAGATAATCTACTAAACTCAGACGAAATAAATTCCTGACATTTCTGACATCTCTGAAATTTTTGATATTTCTGATCGTTCTGATATCGGTATCGTTCTCAGTCACTGATCACAATCTCAACTGTGTCAAAATCAATCGGTATATTGACTTCAAATATCGCTTATTCTGACTACAATCTGTTTCAAGCAAGATTCTTATCTGAATAATTTCTGTATACAATAATCACAGTTTTCAGAGTATTCAATACAATTTTCAGATATTCGATTCAATCCATCAAATGCTGCAAATATATCAAAATATCATAGATACAACGAGCATGAATTCATCAGAATATCTTTGAACATACTGAAACATGCCACAAGGAAACACTAAATCAAATGTAACTCCTGGCCGGTACTCTTCTACCGATATTTCAATTCTTTCAATTCATTCAGTGACATTCTGTACATTCAATATCATTCTGTACTGAATTCTAAAACACAACCAGTACCTGGTATCAATTCAATTCTGAAATCTATCTTTCTAATACAAAAAAAATCTGGAATCTTATCTGGCAAACATCAGCCAACTCGTACATCACTTGGCAAATCTGCCGATACTAGGCTCGATTTCAGTATGTCTACTGAATACATAAGGATACCCTCTGTTCCTTTCTGTATCAATCGAGTCATAAACAATACAGATGATATCAAAGGAATTCTAGATCTAGAATCCTTACCGTGGAATTTCTACTCATCAGCCCTATCTGGTCTGAATCTTATATTTTTTTGGAAGGAATCTACAATAGTTTTGTACTTGTTCAGCATATTAATATCAATAATGCGGTCAAATCGGAAACACAAGTACATCATAATCTAATTCGACCTCATTCTCATCTTACTGTAGTATACAATATTTCACAGAAATCTCTGATATCAATCTTTATTTCCCAAAAAGTAAGGGAATCAATACTAGAGTACAAACAGACTCAATAGATACAGCATATCTCAATGCAACTCAGTCAAAGATAATCGTAGAGAATACATTAGTATGTATCAATACCTATGCAATATAATCATAAAAGAACAGTACCTGCCACTATATCATCAGGTATGTTCTGTGCCTGTTCCTCGGTTTTCTGCTCCCTAAAATCTTCGGAAACTTCTCTGAGGACAAACTCTCGCAAAGTGTCCCGGCTGTCTACAAATATGGCAACTACCAGTCACTCCCTGGCATTGCTCTGTGGGATGTCTCCCTCTGCAAGTACTGAAAAGTAAAACAGATAAATGTTAATGACTATTTTAAAATATTTATTAAGATATAAAGTATGGACTTTTACTTTATAAATTTTCGCTCCCACTGTTTTTACATTTTCACTACCCTCTGTGAAAACGGGAAACTCCTTTCCTCAGTAGGTACGCAAGGTCCAATTAGCGAATTATGATTCCGAATAATATCAGCCAATCACAATCCCTAAAAGGTAGTTTCCAATTGCATCACCATGCAACACTTTACGTATACTTTTTTCTCACGTTTGATTAGGACCCAATAATATGACGTCGTTCATCTTCACGTGTCAAGCCTTACCCATCGATGTTGAACCTTAATGGACGGTCGCCATGAGTTCCCCCAATAATATGAGCCGAAGTCATAGGAGTTCTACGTAGTTCACATCACCATGTCAATGGATGTCACAGCTTTCCGGTACCCAGGCTACCCCCAATAATATGAGCCGAGCCCCGAGCACGGGTAGCGTTCATCATGCACCCATTGTCGATGGAAGACATGGAAATTATAAACAATTTTATAATTCCCCTTTTCGGGCTTGATATTAATTTTGAATCTTATTCAAAATGAGGGTTTTTAATTTTGAAAGGTCTCATCTTTAATTTTATTTAAAAGCTTGCCATGTTTGATCGTATGTTTGCCGGATTCATGCAACTTTGTTATTATCATAATAATAACGCACATACTCATTATTTATAACATATCATGCATATATTATAAACAGTAAACAAAACAAGGATGATCAATCGCCCCAAAACTAATGGCCCGTGTGAGCTAAACACGGGCCTAGGTCCAATCCTAGGGAGATGCAAGGGATGCAAATGCAAATATTACATAAGCTTCCAATATTTACATGTCTTCGATCTTCATAATCATCATGGCCACCATCTTCCAATCTTGATCATCCACTATACTGATATTTACAAATAAATATCCATGGCAAATAGGGATACATCTCATGGGGGTGGGAACGGGCCATAAACCAAGCCCACTTTATAAATTGATAATTATTACAATCATTCAACACAAAATATCCTAGCATACACCTAGCAAATTGAGCTTGGGCTTTTGATCATCCTTTATGCATAATATCATATATCATACACCATCAATTAATTATCACAATAATTAATTGATCCAATATTATATATCTTGATCCAATCACTAACCGCCACGTTTATAAACTAAATTAACAAAGTACACAAACACATTTGTCTACTTTCTAATTAATTTATTTATAACCGAATTTCTTGTAAATCACCATTTACTATAAATAACTAAAGTCCAACTTCAATTATTTATTTCAAGAGAAAATATTTGCAACTTTTGTAATTTTAAACTTAAGGGCCCAAAAACACATTTTTCACCAAAAACATTTTGGCCCATTTAAAATTCACAAATATGTTAGCTATCCAATGGCCCAACAACTCAAGGCCCATGACACTTTTATATTTCAAAACACATTTTGAAAACCCTAATCGTCATCGCCGTCGCCGGATTCCGGCCAACAAAATTTTTTTTTTAATTTTTGATTGGGACGTTCGGGCAGCCCGAGCTGCCCGAAATTTTTCCCAAAAAAACCTTGATTTTGTTGCAAAAATTTCATCTCATGCGGTTAGAAATCGACCTCAATATAATATTATGTATATGCTACAAAAACTAGTACCCTTCACCTCCCAAGCATGCAAATCAAGTGGGCTTGTAACATTTACAAAGGTCCCATGGACTTTTAATTTAAATTGTCTCAAACATATTTGAGCCCAATTAAACAATGCTTGATTTTACTCAAGCCCACTAGTTAAATAATTATTTCAAATTAGCCTCTACAAAGCCCAATGTTACTTAATTAATTCAACACTTGAATTAATTTAATTATTTGCACTCTACTAGGCCCACTATTGTTTAATTAATTCAACACTTGAATTAATTTAATTTAGTCCATAATAATGTTTATGAAAATCACAATTTTCAAATACATTATTTATTTGGCCAACTTTTAATTTAGGAACACATTTATAAATTAAAAGTTACATTTCTCTCATAGAAGTCATACTTCTATTTTCCTTATGCTTTTAAACTCATTTATAAGTCGTTCAACACATTGAACTATTTTAACTTCTCAACGGGATCTAGAAAGCTAGTACTTGTGTGGCCCTCAATTGTTCATTGATACAACTAGCCGTGGGTTCACATCTCCATGTGATTCGGACTAAACATGTTCTTATACGAGCATACCCCAACTGCTCCATTCTCACTTATCAATTCCTTGATAACAAGAATGTCAGAACCCAAGTCTGATAGTACCCAATCAATTATGTTAAATGCCTAGCAGCATCGCTTACATAATTCCCTAGGTATCAAATGATAGTGTCTGCAAGAACCATTCAATTATGGTTAGCGTACAGTACGGTCCCTTCAACTCATATATCCCGACCGATTCGACAACCATTGGTATATCGAGAGTTGTCAATGAATCGATACTATGTGTCATGTCGTAGTTGCATCGATGGTGTAATCTATGAAACCCCTTTCATAATTACCACCATATTCTGTGATCAGAGATTTCATACTACACATACATGAGAACACATAGGATATCCATACCCGAAGGTAAGCGATGAATCCCCGATTACAATGCATCGACTCCTATATGTTTCGACAAAACATCCAACCTTGCCACCTGATGACCCCTTGAGAGTCGGTAAACAAGTCAAAGTGTAGTGCTAGCACATAGAGTCTCAATGTTGTCCCGGGTCTTAAGGACTAATGGTGTACAACCATAAACTAGGACGTTTCCACTCGATAAGTGAGAACCACTTGGAAAGTCCTTTATGGAGGGTTTTTCAGTGCACTCTACCAGGAGCACCTATCTGCATGCTCGGATATCACAATGTCCCCTACCAATGAAACATGGTACTCACATCGCATATACTAGTCTCGAACTCGAGCGGCCTATATCCTTCTTAGCGACGGCTGAATCGACTAGGAACTGTTTAGAATATACAATATTCCAAATATGAGTTTCATGATACTCATCATATGAGCATCTCATATTCTTTCTACTATTTGCATGTTCAAGGACTTTATCTATGTAACTAGCATGGGTATACAAATAAAGAAGTGCCAAAACAATAAATTCAAATATTCTTAAAATAAAGATTGTTCATACATAGAGTTGAAACATGAACCCTCGGCCAACACTTGGCTCGACGGGCACCTACTCTAACATGTCCATGCTTAGTGGTGATGCTAAGCGGACCGCACACATCGGTATGGATCAAATCTAATAACCCTTTGGCTCGCTCCACGTGGCCCTTAAAGGGAATTTTGGTCATCTTTCTTTTTTAGACAGGATTCACAAGTCGTGAGAGCATTAATATCAGGCATATCAAACATGCCCACTCCCACTAACTTGTTCAACCTTCTTAGGCAAATATGTCCTAATCGAGCATGCCACAATTGTGCCGAATTTAGAGTATCTTGCTTTCGCTTGTTTGTTGTTGTTATTGCTTGGACATTGTTTAGGGGAATATCTTTCAATTTTAAATTATAAAGATCGTTTTCATGTTCTCCAGTACCAATTAAACATTCATTCTTGTAAATGTTGCAAACACCTTTGCTAAATAAACAAGAATATCCATCTTTATCAAGCATAGAAATGGAAACAATGTTTTTCACCAAATCAGGTACAAATAAAACATCTCTTAAAATCCACTTAAAATCATTGTTCAACAATAAGTAAACATTTCCCACGGCCTTGGCAGCAACTCTTGCTCCATTGCCCAACCTCAAGAAGGTCTCACCTTCCCTAAGTCTCCTACTTCTTCCCATCATCTGTAAATCATTACAGAGATGTGAGCTACAGCCGGTATCCAATACCCAAGAAGTAGAGTTAATTGAAATGTTTACTTCAATATAGAACATATCGTTTCCAGAACTCTTCTGGGCAAGATATTCTCTACAGTTACGCCTCCAATGTCCAGGCTTTTGGCAGTGATGATAAAAATCAGCAGTCTTGTCAGCCTTTACTGGTGTGGCTGCCACAACGGGATTCGGAGCTTGCCTCTTCAAGGGCACGTTCTTCTTGGGGCGTTGGAAAGTACGCATCTTTCCCTTCACAGGTGGACCAATCCTCGTACCAGATGAAGAGCCCACATAAAGAACCGACTTCTCATCTTTCATAGAAGCCTGCATATAACACTTGGTTTTCAAGTCATGGTCACACCATTCCTTGTAAGTCTGCAATTCCTCAAGAGTGCAGCTAGTCAGAGCCTCAACAGGGGGCGACTCGGACACAGTGTATACGCAATCTTTTCCGAGTTCAAGACGATCTTTAGGCTTCTTTGCCAAGTAGGTAATTAGGTCCGGTTAATACGTGTTTGTCGAGTATTACAGATAGCGGATTGCGAATCGAAGACATTGTCAAAAAGTATTGAAAAGTAAAACAGATAAATGTTAATGACTATTTTAAAATATTTAGTAAGATATGAAGTATGGACTTTGACTTCATAAATTTTTACTCCCACTGTTTTGACATCTTTCACTACCCTCTAGTGAAAACGGAAAACTACTTTACTCAGTAGGTACGTAAGGTCCAATTAGCGAATTATGATCCCAATAATATCAGCCAATCACAATTCCTAAAAGGTAGTTTCCAATTGCATCTCAATGCAACCCTCTACGTAAACTTTTGTCTCACGTTTGATTAGGACCCAATAATATGACGTCGTTCATCTTTACGTGTCAAGCCTTACCCATCGATGTTGAACCTTAATGGACGGTCGCCATGAGTTCCCTCAATAATATGAGCCGAAATCATGGGAGTTCCACGTAGTTCACATCATCATGTCAATGGATGTCACAGCTTTCCGGCAACCAGGGCTACCCCAATAATATGAGCCGAGCCCCGAATACGGGTAGCGTTCATCATGCACCCATTGTCGATGGAAGGCATGGAAATTATAAAAAACTTTATAATTCCCCTTTTTCGGGCTTGATATTAATTTTGAATCTTATTCAAAATGAGGGTTTTTTAATTTTGAAAGGTCTCATCATTAATTTTATTTAAAAACTCGCCATGTTTGATCGTATGTTTGCCGGATTCATGCAAATAACGTACATACGCATTATTTATAACATATCATGCATATATTATAAACAGTAAACAAAACAAGGATGATCAATCGCCCCGATACTAATGGCCCGTGTGAGCTAAACACAGGCCTAGGTCCAATCCTAGGGAAATGCATGGGATGCAAATGCAACTATTACATAAGCTTCCAATATTTACATGTCTTCGATCTTCATAATCATCAAGGCCACCATCTTCCAAACTTGATCTTCCACTATACTAATATTTACAAATAAATATCCATGGAAAATAGGGATACAACTCATGGGGTGGGAACGGGCCATAAACCAAGCCCACTTGAATTTGATAATTATTACAATCATTCAACACAAAATATCCTAGCATACACCTAGCAAATTGGGCTTGGGCTTTTGATCATCTTTCATGCATAATATCACATATCATACACCATTAATTAATTATCATAATAATTAATTGATCCAATATTATATATCTTGATCCAATCACTAACCGCCACGATTATAAACTAAATTAACAAAGTATACAAATTCATTTGTCTACTTTCTAATTAATTTATTTATAACTGAATTTCTTGTAAATCACAATTTACTATAAATAATTAAAGTCCAACTTCAATTATTTATTTCATGAGATAATATGTACAACTTTTGTGGATTTAAACTTAAGGGCCCAAAAATTCATTTTTCACCAAAAACATTTTGGATCATTTAAATTCACAAATTGTATTAGCCATCTAATGGCCCAACAACTTCAAGGCCCATGACACTTTGATATTCCAAAACACTTATGGAAACCCTAGTCGTCATCACCATCGCCGGATTCCGGCCAACAAAATTTTTTTTTTATTTAAAAATCATGGGGCTGTTCGGGCAGCCCCTTGGCCGCCCTTGCTGCCCGTTTCAGGCAGCCCCTCGGGCAGCAACTTGCTGCCCAAAACCCGCCCCAATTCGGCCTTGAATTCGTTGCAACAAATTATCTCATGCGTTAGAAATCGACCTCAATATAATATCTTGTATAAGCTACACAAAATAGTATCCTTAGCTCTGATACCACTTGAAAGGGGATCGATTAAGGTGCCCTAATGCACAACGGAAGTTTCAAAAATTTGTTTTTCAACAAGAAAACAAAACCGAGCACCATAAGCCTATAGTGTGTAGCAAATACAAAAACACGAAATTTCATACATAGGGTGTTTAGAATTTTTACCTATCAATCACAAGGATTGATGTTATGGCTCCAACCAAGTTGTAAACAACTTGGCTCTTGAAAGGATGACAAATCTACAAGCTTTACATTTCTTTTGGACTCCTTTCTTCAAAATATGTCCACCACTAACAAGGTAGATCCACCCTAATTTTGCACTAGAAAAATTAGGGCATTTTTCTTTGAAAAGTGTGTGCTTTCATCAACAAGTGAAGAAGCAAAAATGGAGGAGAAAACATGAAGGAATTTCGGCCATAGAGGTGTTCTAGGAGAGAAGGGGAGACTTTTCATAAAGAAGTGCCAAAAAAAATAATTTCAAATATTATTAAAATAAAGACTGTTTATATATAGAGTTTCATTGTGAACACTCGGCCAACACTTGGCTCGACGTGCACCTACTCTAACATCCCCAAATTTGGTTATAAATAGGGGTTGCATTGTAATAAATTGAGATATCCCTCATTTTATGAACAAATCTTTAAGTTCGTAATATTTTTCTATTTGTTTTTCCTTTATTTCTTTATTTAAATATAATTAGCATGTTAATTTCATATTCAAAGTTTTACACTTTGAATAATGAATAGCTAACTTCCCAAAATTGAGATGAAAAGGTGAAACTCTTGGCATGATAATAAGGTTATTAAAAAGGTAAGAATCTATGTTTTATATTATTTAATCATTATTTATTGTTTATGTTATATTTATTTCTTTAAGTATTATTATACCGTACTTATAAGTGGGAGTTTTGATTTATTATTGCTATATGTTATACTAAATTCTTGGAATCATTTAAATGTTAGTTTGGTATTACCAACCATTTAAAGTGGATGCCTTGATTTATTATATATGAATATATCATAATATTAATATCTTAGTACCATTTAAATGTTTGTTTGGTATCACCAACAATTTAAAGTGGATGCCTTGATTTATTATATATGAATATATCATAATATTAATTTCTTGGTACCATTTAAATGTTTGTTTGGTTTTACCAACCATTTAAAGTGGGAATCTTGATTTAATGTTTACAAATATATATATATAGCACAATAAATACTTGACAACATTTATAAGTTTTTGTATATATACTTATAAGATAATAATATATAACATATTATAAATATGATTATTTAATATATTGAAACCATTTTATTAAGTGGATTTCAATAATATTCATTAATGTTAACTTTATTAAAATACTAAGAGTGGATCCTTTAATCTCAATTATTTAAATTAAAATTCGAACAATTAAAAATTACTAGTTAAACATTAAAACAATTAAAAGAAAAAAAAACAAAAACAAAAGAAAAAACACATTGTAGTGAACTTGTAATTACTTTAGCTTCCCTGTGGATACGATATTCGGATTCACCGAATTATACTACTTGTGGACAACCTACTCTTGGGAGTGCAACAATCAAATTCGCAACAGATACTCATCATATAAAAATATCACATATAGCTTTAGATCTTCTCCCATTTTCCTTGCTTTCTCTTCTCCATACATACTCAAAAGAACAAAAGCAACATACTCAAATTTGAAACGAGGATCTAACACACAAGCAACCAAAATCTTCTTATTCTTCTTTTCTGGAGCGCCCCAATACTTTTAAAATTTAGCTTTCATCTTGTAATGCCCGAGATTTAATTGCTGTAATAAGACGTTGATTAATTGATAGAATTGAGATTATAGGAACTCAAATGAAGAAGCAGGGCATCGTTACATTATAAGCCAAGAGGTTGGACCGAACATCTCAAGATGTTGGATCCGAACATCTCGCGCCCGAGCGGTAGAAAAGAACCGCCCGAGCGCCAATGCACCATGAGTTTGGACAGAATGTTTGGCGCCCGAGCGGTAGAATATTACCGCCCGAGGGCAAGGAGATGATCGGCTGAGTATCTCGACAGAAACTTCCGCGCCCGAGCGTTAAAGATTAACCGCCCGAGCGCCGCTTGCAAAATATGGAAAATGATAACACGTATCATTAACATGCAGCTGATATATATATACGTATCACGCCTTCAGAATTCATATCAAACGAAGAAAAGGAAGCACGAGAAAGAATTGAAGAATTCTTACGCCTTTAGATTTCGATCCGCCCGTTTGATTTTCAATCTGAGTACAGTACCCAATTCCTATAAACGCAGGCTACAACTGGACGTAAGTTTTGCTACGTTTAGGTACGGTTTGAAATTATGATGTTGTCAAAATTGAATAGGAATCATATATGGTGTTCCTGATAAAGTGGACATCGTATAATCGAAGTCAGATTAAAGAACAGATTGATTATGTAATTGTTATGATTTTTGGAATTGATTAATTGAGATTCGATATCAGATTTGTATTGTTATGCCGTCGAAACATCCGTAAATTGATATTGATCAGATTCGGTATTGGTTGAGATTGTATTGTGGTACCCTATGTCGATTGGCACTGATCAGATTATGTTTTGATTTGAGTATTAATCAGAACAGGTGTTGAACTGAGTTATAAACTGATATTGTATCTATTCGATTGTCATTATCAGATTGGGTATGGACAGAATTGAATTCGGGACTTCGTCTTCGTCAGACCGAGAAGATAAAGGTATAAATTAATGTTGAGTTGGATTGTACAACTCGAGTGAGGTTTGGCTCGAGTTTCCCTAAATCACATACTTTACCTTATTGTATTGATTTGATTGATGTACTTGTTATCTTGATTTATAGACAGCAGGTATTAGACGAGTAATCTTGTGACAGAAGTCCCTGATAGTGGTGGGATCGCCACGGGCACATTGCACGATGTCACAAGATAGTGTATTGGCGATAGGACCACAGTGCATGACGGTTAGGTCAGGACACTAGATGTTTGGTTATATCGACGTGGATAGAACTGGAGTCTTTTCTATTACTGTTGGTCGATATAGGAATACCGACATCTTTACATCTGGGTGTTTTGGTTATATCGACGTGGATAGAACTGGAGTCTTTTCTATTACTGTTGGTCGATATAAGAATACCGACATCTTTATATTTGGGTGTTTTGGTTATATCGATGTGGATAGAACTGGAGTCTTTTCTATTACTGTTGTTCGATATAAGAATACCACATCTGGAAATCGGGATCCCTAGACTAGGATTGAGTCTAGTCTTAAATGTGGAGTCATGAGTTTAATTGACAGTTTATATGGAGTTATGTTGATTATGTTCCTGAATATGGTACATGATGAATTATGTTCCTGATGATGGTACATGCTTAGAATAGGATTTATTCTTGATATGGATTTATATTCTGATTTGAATACATGTTAGACATATCTGTTATATGTTTTTATATTGTTTTTATGATTGCATGTATACATGATTTATACTGAGAATGTAATTCTCACCGGAGTTATCCGGCTGTTGTCTTGTTTGTATGTGTGCATGGCAACAGGTGGGATAGGATCAGGGTCAAGAAGAGCAAGAAGCTGGACTAGATAGCGTGGAGATCCGGATTTCGAAACAACTTAGGATTCAGCACTGATATATAGTTGAACCTGGTTGAATTCTTGTAGATAATAAAAGATTTGTATGTTTATATTTAATATGTAATTTGAATTGAATTACATTACGTTTCAGCTTTGGATTTTTAAAAAAAAATTTAGACTCTGTTTATTATAATTGTTTAAATTATTACTAAAGACGATTAAGGAATGAATTAGCGTCCGGGTCCCCACACATCTTCTCCGCCATACAACTCAAATCAATATCATCACTATCCACTAACGTTTTCAAAATGCAAGCAACTTCATCAATTTCATGAAAGTGAACATTTGAAGTAACATATGATGACCCCTTGATACTCTTAAGGTAAGTTCGTAAAAAGTTTCAAGAAACTTTATCATGTGTGTTATTTTCTTCCAGTCATCAATAGCAAAAGCACCTACAATATTTCCATCTTCACAATTATGATTAAGAAGATTATCCAACAATCCAGGATCAAGAAAACTATATCTCACAAAAGCATTCTCAAATTCTTGTGATGTATTCAACATCAAATAGATCGAATTCCACCTAGTAGGGACATCCAAACACAATAACTTTTTGCTCTCTATTTTTTCAATTTCATAACAATTTTTGAATCGTTTTATCCTCGTAGGAGATTGCCTAATGTATCTTAAAGCTTGTATCACACATTTCATGGAATCACCAACTTCTTTCAATCCATCTTGAACAATAAGATTGATATGTGAACAAAACACATCTAACATGAAGGTGATTGTCATCCTTGAAATTAGTTCCCCATTTGCTAAATTGTTTTGAAAGTTTTTTCACTGTCGTATCGTTTGAACTAGCATTATCAACGGTAACAGTGAACACTTTGTCTAAACCCCAATCAATCAAATACTTAGTGCTTGGAATTGCCATATCATCACCTTTATGACTACTAATTGGACAAAAATTCAGGACCTTCTTGTGCAGTTTCCAATCTTTATCAAAAAATTGAGCTTTGAGACACATATATTGATACTCTGTATGAAGTCCATGTATCTGTTGTGAGACAAACTCTTTGATATGTGTCTTTAAAAAACAACTTAAGTTTTTTTTTTCTTCCAAGAAAAGTTCAAATCAAACTCTCGTTATTGTAGCACGGGAAGGAATTTGAAATAGAGGTTGTACTAAATTAATAAATTGCTGGAACCCTTCTCTTTCCACGAGACTAAAAGGTTGTTCATCGACAATTATCATATGAGCTAATGAATTTCTACATGCTTCTTAATCAAATCTCCAAATATTAGCTGAATTGTCACTATCTTTTGAATTTGGTTGAAATCTTAATTTGGCTTGTTTAGTCCCATATTATATGGATTTTGTGTACACTTTCTCAGATGATTATTTAAAGAAGATGTTCCCTTGGCATTTGAATCGGCAGCATAGTTTGAACTATAATACAGACACCTTGCTCTTTTATTCCATCACAATCAACATACCTTTCAAAATGTTCCCACTCAATTGATCTAGGCTTTACCGTTTTTCTCTTCAGTAGTTTTTGTAGAAGATGCAATAAGTGGCTCGTTATTTGAATTTCTACTTTCACCAAGTGTACTATCAATTTCAGTCATCTAATAGTGCAATAAACATAATATGAAAATTAAAATAAGAGCAAATGAAAAAATCCAACAAGGACAAAAGAAGTATATAATTAAATTATCAAAGACTACTATACATGGAAAATGTAATTTACTTTATTCACTCCTAAATCCATATCTATAATTGGTCATTCCAATAATATATACTTTATTTTATCAAATTCACAATCACAGTCCCATTAACAGTCTTTTCATTTACTTTCTCTAGAAAAATAACATTCAATTGATGTACAACTTAATATATTTTTTAAAAAAGCTAAAATTCGACTGGATAATCCCATGTAATCGGGTCAGTCAATTAACCCGATAAATCATTCTTTAGAACAGGCCAATTTTTTCACTAAAAAAGTCCAATTTTGACTATTTGGATTAATGGTTTTGATTTCAACAAAATATTTGGGTTAATTTTGAAGTTCATTAGTAAAAAAAATATCTATTAAAAGTAACTTTAATACCCATCATATTCTAAATTTTGTCTTGATTTCATCCTTAATGGATATATAAAATTTTTTTGGAAATGCAAATACAAGCTCTGAAGCAAAGAAGAGGACCAAAAAAAAAATTTGAACCACAGAGAATTATAAAAATTTCATTTTAAATACAAATTTTTTTTTTTGCATTATAAACTTAAAAATGAAAAAAATAATAGTTAAATTTCCATCCGTAAAGATTAAATATTTTAAGGCGAATTCCACTTACAAACCTCAATAAAAGAAGCATTATCATCTTCGATTTCCAGCCATATTTTCGAAAAGAGCTCGTGGTTGCGATATAATCATCTCAGCAGCACTGGTGGATGAGGATTCAGGATAATCAGCAATAGTCCAACACAAAGTATGAGGATTGAGGCCGACAACGTACAACACAGTCAAGAGAAAAGGTCATGAGGAGGAAGAAAGTAATGCCTGATTTTCTGTGCATGAGAGTAGCTAGGGCCAGCTAAGTTTTTTATATGTGAGATATGAAAATAAATTATATTATAAATACCAAAAGTTTCGGACTTTAATCTATTAAAGCTGGAAACCCTACAGACTAAAAAATAATATAACATAAAATGCAGCCGATTGGGTTATTTCGGTTTTTCAATACATAAAAACCAAAACCAAATCAGAATATCGAATATTTCAAAAACCAAAATCAAATTCAAACCAGAAAACCGATCCAAAAAAACCGAATTACAAAATTCGGTCATTTTTTTGGTTATATCCGAGGAATGAACGCCACTATTCTCAATCATGAAATAACAAACTTCCAATAAATAATCCAAGAAATAAGTTTCTATTACTATTAGTAAATTGGAGGTATAACCAATTTTGAACTGTCATGTCACCAAATTCTTCCCCCAAAATACCATTTTCCCATAAATACCATATTTTTTAAATTTTGGAATTTAATGTAATATAATAGTTTTTGGTTAAAACATAATCTAAAAGATGAATCAGGAAATGGTAAATACAAGGTTTGAGTTTAACTAGGAAATAATAAATTCATGTTGTAGCCTTCAGCCTGCTTAGCCGAGAGATGTCATTTAAGACGTTTATGAGTGATTTTTTTATGAATTTATGTTTCCGAGTTGGACCTCGGTAAATTCTCTGTTGTTTAATTTCTTTGGTATATCTTTGTAAATTTCTTTTATGTTTTGTAAAAAGTTCCAAATGAACCTTAAATTTTTTTTATTCTAAAATTTAAATGCTTCCTTTTATTAAATCAGTTATCCTGAGTATGGTATATCAGTTGGAAACCTTGTGTAGCTGTATGTTTTTAGGCTATATGCCTTTAAGAATAGGCTCGATATGTCTAACAATGCCATCTGGGACTTGGAATTAATTGATTATGATATGTGACAATGTTAGACCTATCGAACATGTTTTTAAAGGCATATAGCCTAAAGACATACAGCTACGCAAGGTTTCCAGCCAATATATCATATTCAAAAAAACTGATTTAATAAAAAGAAGCATTTAAATTTTAGAATAAAAATGAATATAAGGTTCATTTGGAACTTTTTATAAAATATCAAAGTAATTTACAAAGATATACCAAAGAAATTAAACAATAGAGGATTTTACCGAAGTCCACCTCAGAAACATAAATTCATAAAAAATCACTCATAAATGCCTTAAGTGTCATCTCTCGGCTAAGCAGGTTGAAGGGATTGGATACAACATGAATTTATTATTTTATAGTTAAACTCGAACCTTGTGTTTACCATTTCCTGGTCCATCTTTACCTTATGTTTTAACCAAAAACTCTTATATTACTTTAAATTCCAAAACTAAAATAAATCTTTTATCATCTCAATTAAATTCTAAGTTACAAATAAATATAGATCATGTCATAGTAAGGTAATGATTTAGCATAAATAGTTTAGCCTTTCATTCAGGCTAATATATGAAATATAAAATTATAAACAGTAAATAAAAACAAAAATAAACAAGTAAACTTACAAAGTTGTATTCAGAATTGGAAGCTTTTATTTAAATTTGTAAGAAGGGTTGTTTATAAAGAGAGAATAAAGGGGAGCAAACTCGACCGTGTCCTTCTAAGAACACAAAACAACCTATATATAGATGGAAGAGCCGAACATCAAACCCCGGATTTCAACTAAAAATATAAATAGTACTATGCTTTATAAAAGCAAATAGTAACATAGTTACAAAAGTCAAAATTCTATAATGATATTCCACCAACTTTATTAAAGATGAATATCCTAATCATCTTTAATATTATCTTTTATTGAATTTTTTAAATTTTCAAATATATCGTAATATGGGAAAAATTAGGAATATCTTCCTCTGGGTCTTGAGCATCATGCATTTGCATTAGATGGATGAATTGATTTTCACTTGATTCAGATGCCATATATTTATCCGATTTGGAGTCAGAACATCAATTATTCTTATAAAGATATTTCTTCATTTCTTCAATGTAGACTTCAATCATTTTTCTTTAGAATAAATATCAGAATATTTCTGAGTAAGAAGCTTGAAAGGACTCATTGAATCATGTTCTTTCTCTTGTTGCTTATTAAAATCTTTTTTATACAATTTTTTTTTCTTCCATATGTTAATGAATTTTGGAGCCATAGAGCTTTCCTGTGTCAGGGTTATCTTTTAATAATTTGTCCCAGAATTTTGTGGAACTAACTCTCCGTAAGCAAGGAATGTGAGACTTAATTTAATTGTGGTGATGATAGTCAAAACCAATAGATCGCGTGAATAAAAACCTGAAGATAGTTTAAAGCAGTAGTTAGTATAAAACCAGTAGTTCCCCTATCGCTTTTACAAAAGCAGTACTCTTCGAGTACTTATCCGCTTAGAGAAACATAAGCAAAACTTGACTTTTACTGAATCAGAACCAATCGATCTTATATTAAATGTTACCGTTACTCTACCAAGTACGAGTATTAAATGCTTCATTAATGCTGAACAAAGTCATTTAATACGCCTTATCTATTTTGGTATAAAACAAGACTTATTGTTTTGAAGCCTTTTTGTAGGAATTCTTTTAGGCAATAAAGCTGATTTTATCAGAAGTCAAAGACGCCGTTTTGTTTATAGACGTTGGATTCAAGACTTCTATAAATACACAAGATCAACGACGTTGATAGACTACTGATACCGAAACAACAGTTTACATTCTTTGATATACGAACGTCGATTTGAGCACTCAAATTTTTATATCATCTTAAAGCTCAATATTCAGAAAAGCAGCACAGGCTTAACTTTAGTTATCTGATATTCTGAGATCATATTGTGCTGAGTGTTTCTTACTCTTTCTACAATCATATCCAGTTATCATATCTTTAAGAAGAGATTGTAATATGCAAAAGAGTCTTTTCCAGAACTTTGATTTATTCGTTTTATCGTGTTGAGAAACTAAGAGTTTCAGTAGGCAAAAGATAAGTCCTATTGAAGTGGGTGTGTACAAGTATTGTACTGTAAAAACCAAAGTCTTTTAGTGATATCTTCTGAAAACAGAAGAAGGGGAGACGTAGAAGATTTTATCTTCGAACTTTCATAAACAACTATTGTCTACTACTTACTGTTTTATCATTATACACACTTAAACCAGCAGATCGTTTCCGCACTATATTGTGGTCTGCTGGTTATACAGTTGAACAAGATTTGCTATAATCTGTAACAGGATTCTAGCACCGCTTTGCAAAAACGACCGTCAAAGGAAATGAGTTTATTCACCTCCCTCTAAACTCCATATCGATCCCCAACAATTGGTATTAGAGCAGGATTTTCTTGTTCTCTATTTACAACAGATATGGCACACTTCAGCAAAGTTCTCATATTCTCAAAAGAAGACTTTGATGACTGAAAGATCTGGATGCAAGCTCATCTTGTAGCCCAAGATGATGACATGTGGTATGTCATCACAGATGGTCCTTTGAAGATCTTAAAATCTAACACTACTGTTGCTATTACTGAGGGGAGCGCCTCAAATGGTTGAAAAGCACAGAAGTTAATGGACTGGCGAAGATAAGAAGAAAGCCAATCTTGATAATGTTACGAAGGACATTCTTTACAAAACCCTCGACAAAAATACCTTCAGCAAAATCAAAATGTGTTCTACTGCTAAAGAGATTTGGGAAAAGCTCATCCAAATCTGTGAAGGAAATGAACAGATGAAGGAGAATAAACTGTCTGTAGCAATGCAGAAATTCAAGAATCTCAAAATAAAAGCTGGAGAAACTCTGAACGAGTTTGATGAACGGTTCAGCAGCCTGATTAATGAACTAGCAGCTCTTGGAAAAGAGTATGGCAGCAGGAAAATAGCACTCAAAGTAATGAGAGCTTTGCCCAGGGAATGGGACGTTAAAACAATGGCTATGAGAGTCTCTAAATATTTAAAAAAGCTTGAACTACATGACTTGTTTGCTGACTTAAAAGCCTATGAGTTCGAACTGGAAGTGAGAAGCGGAGAAGAGCCCTCATCAAATCTACCCACCAAGGCTCTTGATGCTACTGCCACTATTACTACTACTGCTGTTGCTGCTGTAGTTGTTCCACAAGCAGTACCTGCTACCATCATTGAGAGCACTTCTGAAAAGACTGATGAAAAGATCAGCAATGATGCTATATCTCTATTTGTGAAGAAATTCTCCAGATTCATGAAGAAGAATCATCGAGCTTACCAGAACCCTAACAGGAACTTCAAGAAGGATTCACCACCTGGTGATATGGTGTGTTTTAACTGTGGAAAGATCGGTCACTTTATTGCTGATTGTCCAAAACCCAAGAAGGATGACCAGAAGAAAAAAGAATACAAGAGGAATGACAAGAAATTCAGAAGAGACCGCAAAGCGATGATTGCTGAGGAAAGCAAATCTAAATGGGCGGATTCTAGTTCTGAGTCCTCTGACTCAGAGAATCATTCTAGGGAAAGTGATGCAGAAGAGATCAAATGTCTCATGACAGATATTGAACCAACCTCGACATCTGGAGAGGTACTTGACATTGACTCCGGATGAATTTACACGAACTGATTTGATTAAAGCACTGCATGACATGGTGGAAGAGTACTCGAGACTTTCTCAGTCATTCGAGGAAGTTAAGACTGAAAATCAAAACTTGAAGGATCAAGTCAGTAAGTTTGTTTGTTTGCAAGAGAATAGCTGCAATGATTTAAAAGTTGAGATGAGTAAGTTAAGAACTGAGGAATGACAAGGTTAATGAAGATTACCAGACGATGAAGTCTGAGAATCAGAAGTTATCTATTCTGGTAAATGCATGGAACAAGTTTTTTGTTTCTTTAGAGAAGATGCAAGAGTTGCAGAAGCAATCCGATGACAGATGTGGTATCGGATTCGGCAATAATGAAAGCACTTCTGAAATAAGTACTAAGCCAGAACTGGATAAAGGCAAAGGGAAATTCATTCACTTTTTTAAATCCAGTATGGTATATGAACCTGAAGTACCAACTGTTAGAGTTGAAAGGACTGTAAATCAGATGAACAGAAGGAAGCATTATGGTTTTGGTTATGTTAAACCTAAGAGAGGAGTTCACCAGAGTTCTGGATCCAGCAGAGGATTCAACTCAGGAGGACAACCCTCTATGAAGGTTAAAAACTTCTAGTACTATAATTCTAGACTTGTTCAGAAGAGATACAGGCCAGACAACAAAAACAGAAGGGAAGAACAAAATTCTAAGATACATACTGTTAGAATCTATTCATGTCATCTTTGATGAAGATAGCAGCGCTCCTTGAATTTCTAACATGTCAAATTTAAGTAACATATTAGATAGGATTAATCTGGAATTTGATAGTGAAGATGATGCAAAACCTAGTGTTAAAGATGCTCAAAATCCAGAACCAGACATTCCTATGATAGAACCAATTGCTCAGACACAGGGTATACAAGAACCATAAGTGAACATTCCAGAACCTGCCAATGCTCTAGCTGAGCCCGCTTCCAATCTATGAAACCGGGAAGAAATTTATTTAAATCCTTTTGTCCGGAGAAAATCTCATCCTACATCTTTGGTTATTTGTAATCCTGCAGCTCCATTAAGAACGAAAAGGCAAATGATTAATTAGTATATGCATGCTGCCTTTATCTCCCAGGATGAACCAAAGAAAATTGAAGAATCTCTTCTAGATCCCAGTTGGATCGAGGCTATGCAAGAAGAGCTGAATCAATTTAAGAGAAATGAAGTTTGGTTTCTTGTACCTAGACCAACTCATCAAGATGTTATTGGTACACGGTGGGTGTTCAGAAACAAACTAAATGAAGAAGGCACTATGGTCAGAAATAAAGCAAGACTGGTAGCTCAAGGTTTCAGACAAGAAGAAGGAAATGACTATGATGAAACCTATGCACCAGTAGCAAGGCTTGAAGCGATCAGAATATTTTTAGCCTTTGCTGCTTTCAAAATTATCAAAGTTTATCAGATGAACGTGAAAAGCGCATTCCTAAATGGTCTACTGCAAGAAGAGGTCTACATTGAACAACCTCCAGGTTTTATCGACCATTTCTTACCTCATCATGTATTTAAATTACACAAAGCCCTGTATGGTTTAAAGCAGGCACCTAGAGCATGGTATGACACACAATTTCTTGTCAATCATGATTTTACAATCGGCACAGTAGATAAGACTCTATTTACCCTAGTTAAGAATAAGCACATTTTGTTAATACAGATTTATGTTGATGACATTATTTTTGGGTCAATAACCCCAAATTATCTGCAAATTTGCTAAGTTAATGCAGGATCAGTTTGAAATGAGCATGATGGGAGAATTAACATTCTTCCTAGGACTACAGATCAAGTAATTTGATATTGGAATTTTCATAAATCAAGCTAAGTATACCAAGAAGCTATTGAAAAAGTTTGGCATGGAAGCACGCTCTGCTGCTTCCACTCCAATGAGCTCATCCACTAAACTTGATAAGGATGATAGCGGAATTCCAGTAGAGGTAACTCAGTATCGTGGTCTTATTGGTTCTCTGTCATATCTTACTGTCAGTAGACCTGATATTATGTGCTGTTTGCATTTGTGCTAGATTTCAATCTAACCCTAAGCAGTCACATTATATTGCTGCTAAACGTATTCTGAAGTACTTAAAGGGAACTCAAAATGTTGGCTTATGGTATCCTAATGATTCATCTTTTAATCTTATTGGATACTCAGATGCTGATTATGCAGGTTGTAAACTAGACACAAAAAGCACAAGTGGTTTATGTCAATTTCTTGGTGATAGGCTGATCTCCTGGTTTAGTAAAAAGTAGACTTCCATAGCTACGTCTACTGCAGAAGCAGAATACCTCGCTGCTGGAAGCTGCCATTCTCAAATATTGTGGATGCAACAACAGCTTAAAGACTATGGAGTTCATGCTTCTGAATCACCCATATTCTGTGACAATACCAGTGCTATAGCAATCAAGCAAAATCCAGTACTTCATTTCAGAACAAAGCACATAGATATCAGACACCATTTCATTAGAGATCATGTGCAGAAGAAGGACATTCGTCTGGCATACGTTTCTACTGATCAACAAGCAACAGAAATCTTTACAAAGCCTCTGTTTGTGAATAAGTTTTCTTATTTTCGAAATGTTCTTGGTTTAATTTACTTAAATTGATATATTGTTGCTATCAGTTTGATAATTGCTGTCCGATATTTGTTACTAATCTAATATCAGTGAGTTCATAAGAAAAGGAGACAATTTGTGGTAACTACTGATATTTAATTAAGAATGAAATCGATGCCTAACAACTTGATTCAAACTTCTTTCTACAGCATATTGCCACATTCTAAACCAGTTGTTTAAATCATGACTCATAATATTCCGAAGGTTTTCAAAATTGTTAAATAGGTCAAGCCACTCCCACTCTCTTAACAGCGGCATGTGGTTCAGCACATCATCCTTGACCTGCTCGGATATGTGATCAACTCGAGCAAGCCTTTTGAACCTTCTTTCTAGTGACCTCTGTCTGGCAGAAACAGGAAATTCTCCGGTGTTGATTTCTTGGAGATCATGAACAATAGTCCAAATGGACATAACCTCGTCAAAAATGAAGTCTTCTGCACCACTCTTTAATTCTTGCAGAAGTTGAGGTGTCCAGAAAGGAAGAGGAACATGAGTACTGCTTTCACAATCCATTGGAATACTATTGTCATTATAAGCAGAAGTCATCTTTATTTATAGACAAGACTTGAGGAAGACGAGGAGTCATCGAGCATTAAATTATTCAGACTAAGTTTTTTTCACTCTTCCTTCTGTTTATTTCTTGTTACTTGTTTATTCACTTATTTGCGTTAAGTAAAAGCAGTAGATAAACAGAAATACGACAAAATGGAATATTTCATTCATAAAACCAAATGCATTACATTGTTCTATCTATTATATTTTGTTGATATCAGCAGCTTGAAGTACTGCAAATTACTTCAGCAGGAACCTAACTAAGTGTTGTTGGAATCCCCTCTCTTGGCATGATCGTGGTTGTTGAACGGGATGATTCCGCAATTTAGTCCAAATAAGAACGAACAATCTAATTGATTGTTCATATTATAGGTCAAGGAATTTCTTCTAAGACTTCATATCTTGAAAAAGGATGTCTTCAGACATCATCTTACGAGAAGCTGGAAAGTGTCCTTGCATTTCCTCTGCTGAATCACTCTCTAGAGAAAACTCCGAGAGCATACTTGCATCATTCATCTTTTTGTTATTATTACTTGAGTATTTATTTTAACTTGTAAGATTGCAGGTGCTTATATAGAGTCTTGGGGAAGCTAAAGAGACGTCCAATCGGTCACATCATGCACGAATATCAAGAGTCATCTTTCATTCCCTCAGATATCGTATCTTGTGCATTTATTAGTTGCATTAATTGAGTGGGAATATTATTTTATTCTGTCTTTTCTTTTTTCGTGATTTAGCAGAAGCAGAAGACGATTTGTCTTTTCGATAAAACAGCGTGTCTACTGGTTTTTATCAAGATGCTGAAAATATTTCAGCACTTCATAACTTCCAGTAGATATTATCATAAGACGACAAACTCTCTTCTGATTTTTTTTAGTAACCGCTTTGGACAGCTCACCTTTTATTTTACTTTTCAAAATTTTGGCGTATCTGACACTCTCTGCTCAACTTTTCAAATTAAACCGTAAACATATTGACTTGTGTCCTTATGTTTCACTGATGGCAGTACATTTTAGACGTTAACCGTCTTTTCTTAGTCTTTTAACCTTTACGCTTCAGATCTTTTGCATACTAGCTACTGTTCTCTCGTATTCACATTCTACTGCAAAATGAACTTCGAACTTATTTCTACTTTCAGAAAAATGGCTAGAGCTTATACTCTAAACACTTATCAAGTTTATTTTGCTTCAGTGTTGACAATCAAGAATGAAAATCTTGTCAACTTGTTCAAAGCCATAGAAAAATCTGGTCTTCGAAGGTTTCTGGAAACACCAGCTATCATCTACAAGACTGCCCTTCTGGATTTCTATGCCAAAGCTAAAGTTGATGAAGGGAAAATCACCTTTTCCTAGGGAGATGTTTCTATCTCAATCTATGCTGCACTGATGGGATCGACCATTTTCTTTCCATGCTCAGGAATCTCAGATTTTTCTAATACATCTAAGGAGGAGATGTCAGCTGCCCTCGTTACGTACTCGGCTTCTGGAGAGGAACTCTCTCCTTCTTGCTTCAAGAACCTGCTCAAGATGGAATACCAGGTGCTTGCTGATGTTGTTGCAAAAGCACTATTGGTCAAAGCCGGTACTTTTGACAAGCTGACCAAGGAGAAAGTCCAAGTGATGCTCGCCATCACCTCTGAATTCAAAGTGGATTGGAGTCGATTTATTTTCAAAATATTGAAGGATATGGTGTTAAGGAAGAGTTTTGGTTTTGCTGTTCAAATCAGCAAGATGCTGGTTTTCCTCTTACTACTGATCAGGACGTCTCTTACATCACAATGGCTGATGTTGACAATGTGCTTGCGCTAAGGCCAAAGCCAAATGTGCCTGAGTTCATTGCTTTGAAGAAGGAAGTGGGAGATGCTCAAACTGAGGCTCAAGGACCTCAGAAGAAGATAAAGAGAAATATTGTTGTTATCTCCACTGATTCTGACAAAACAGTATCTGAGGAGTTTGCTGCTCCTAATAAGGTGTCACACCCTTACTCTATACTTGACATAATTACCATAATCAAAATAGGGTTTGTATGATATACCTATATTAATGAAGCAATTCAAATAAGGGGCATCAATTTGATGGTTTATAAAAATTTTGACATGATGTCCCGATATTTTGTCTATACCAACAACTCAATCAACAACAATAACATGTACATATAATCGTATTTTGACATACAAAATAGATTATGTATCATTAGATACATAGACATAAACATCGTAAAACTTGTTTCAAACCGTGACATCAAATTCATTATAATACATATGCGGAAGCTATACAATTAGAAGTCCCGGTTCTTGTTGAGGTGAGGCACGTCACAAGCATCCATTGGCGAACCAGCATCCTATGTATCTTCATTATCTGATCTTGTAATACATGAGCTACGTGAGTTTATAAAACTCAATAAGTTGGCACTTATACGTATCAGTATGCGTAGAAGGAACATACATATCAAGTCGTGAACAACAATGAATCTTTAAACCATGACATATCATAGCATATATTCATGTTCATTTTTGTACTTGAGCCTCATTAGTTGACCTTGTAACACCCTCGACCGGTTTTAATAAAATAACAACGGAATTTAAAATTTTCTAAAAAGAAAGAAGGATTTAAAATACATGTCAATGTATAATCAAAAGTATCTACATGATCAATCAAATGATCAACAAAAATACAAAATATCATTTTTGTGATCATGTCAAAAATGCTATCAAAATAGTTTTCTTCCTTCCTTCTCTATATGCATATGACTCCGGCCCACAATCAACGTCCCGGCCCGTCGCTCTTATCTGCATCACATGAAATAACTGAAATGAGTATAAAACTCAGCAAGTAGAACTCTTACAAAGCAATGAATACATATATCATACTCTGTAAAACATGGCTTTGTAATCATTAAATACCATCAACTCGTGAAACATGAATAACATAGCATAATATAACAATAAGATGGTATTTCTCTTTTCTCTGTTGGATTGATATCTATATAGTATCTCTGTCTCTGTACCTATATCCCATCGATATACATCGATAACTCTGAGGGATATAAGCTTATGGTTGTTGATCAACTAATTGCATGCAATCTATGACTATGTATTTATCAATCCATAAATCATTTGAACTCTCTCTTGGGCATTTAAACAAACACTTTGCATACTCTTTCTTTTGTATTCCCTTTTTCACAATTGAGACATTCAATTGCCTCTAATATACAACCAAGTATATCAATACATAATATGAATCAAATGGAAGGGAATAACATGATAAAACCATTGAAATACCATACATATACTATCATGTGAGCACAAGGAATGAAATTCCACTTACAACCAATAGAAACCTTGATTCTATACTCTTGGTTGAATTCCTACAACAATAAACCATGTATTGCACCATTAATAACTTAATAATCACAAACCCATACCAATAAATCCATAAAACCAACACAATCACCAAACCCATGATTTCTCCCAACACCATAATCAAGAAATAAACAAACCCATAAGCTTACCTTAGCTCCTTGAACCCAAAATAATCTTGATCCCACTTCAAATACCCAACAAGATGCTTGAATCAAAGAAATGAAAAGAAGAAATAAAGAAACCCTAGTCTCCCCAAGAGCTGCAAACCGAGAAGAACCGATAGAAATGAGAGAAATGAGCCAAACACATCAACTTATATCACTTAAAACTCGAAACACGCTTCTACTGTTCACGGACCGTGGGTGCGCTAGCCCTTGCACCGCGGGTGCGCTATGCCTTCGGCACCTAATCCGAAAATTCCACAATTGACGACCGCGGGTGCGCTCCACAAAGGACCGCGGGTGCGCTCTGGTCTCTGCCCGAACACCACAGGTGCGCTACACCTTGCACCGCGGGTGCGCTGAGGTTACTGGAAAACAACCGAAATTCTGAAGCATGAGACCGCGGGTGCGGTTCCTTACTGACCGCGGGTGCGGTCACCTATGTATCCAACAACCAACTCTACGCAACAAAGATCGAATCGCAACGCTGATACAATACAACTACACATCAACTAATATCAAAAACACCACAAAACAATTATAACCAACAATACTATAACCCATAATCACAACTCTTAACATCAAAACTATACTTAAACTCAACTAAATAGTTAATAATCATACGAAATCTTAAATCGTACCGTTCACCAGGCTTGGCTATTACAATCTCCCCTCTTTAGAGGAATTTCGTCCTCGAAATTGACGTCACTGCGCAAACAACTCAGGATACTTCTCTTTTATCTCATCCTCTGGTTCCCACGTGTCTTCTTTAATCAAATGATTCTTCCAAAGGACTTTAACAATACCGATCTCTTTGTTTCTCAATACTTTAACTTTGCGATCCAGAATCTGGACTGGAATCTCTTGGTACGTCAAATTCGGCGTCAAATCCAATGGCTCGTGGCGAAGAACATGGGAAGGATTCGCAATATACTTCCTGAGCATTGAAACATTAAAAAAATTATGAACTCTGTCAAGATCTGGCGGTAGGGCTAACCTGTAAGCTCGATCACCAACTCTATCCAATATCTCAAATGGGCCAATAAATCTCGGACTGAACTTTCCCTTCTTGCCAAACCGCATCACACCCTTAAGAGGTGCTATCTTCAAGAACACATGGTCGCCAACCTCAAACTGCAACGGCCTACGACGCACATCAACATAACTCTTCTGTCTCGACTGTGCTATCTTCATCCTCTCTCGAATAACAGCAACAACATCAGCTGTCTGTTGGACCAACTCTGGACCCAACATCTTTCTCTCACCAATCTCGTCCCAATACAAGGGCGATCTACACTTTCTGCCATAAAGTGCTTCATACGGTGCCATGCCAATCGTCGCTTGGTAGCTATTATTGTACGTGAACTCAACAAAAGGCAATTTGGAATCCCAGCTACCAGGATAATCAATAGTACAAGCTTTGAGCATATCCTCTAGAATCTGAATAACTCTCTCTGATTGACCATCACTCTGGGGGTGATATGCTGTACTGAATGCTAACCGTGTACCCATCGCTCTGTACAAACTCTTCCAAAACTCTGAAGTAAATCTAGGGTCGCGATCAGACACGATCGACAAAGGAACACCATGAAGTCTAACAATCTCTGCTATGTACTCTTCAGCATACTGGTTCATAGAATACGTCGTCTTGACTGGAAGAAAATGCGCTGACTTGGTCAACCGATCAACAATAACCCAAATAGAGTTAAAACCTTTCTGCGTCCTTGGAAGACCAGTCACGAAGTCCATCGTAATATGCTCCCATTTCCATTGAGGAATCGATAATGACAGCAATGTCCCAGCAGGTCTCAGATGTTCGATTTTCACCTGCTGACAAGTTAGGCACTGAGAAATAAACATGGCAATATCCTTTTTCATACCTGGCCACCAATAGAGTCTACAAAGATCCTGATACATCTTGGTGCTGCCTGGATGTATCGAGTATGGCGCGGTATGTGCCTCTGTCAAGACGTCTCGCAGAATATCATCACCAACAGGAATACATATACGGCCTCTGAAAGTCACCAAACCATCTCCATTCAATCCAAACTCTGAATTACCTCTCTCCTCTGCTCTGGCTCTCAACTCTGTCAACTGTAAATCATTGACCTGCTCTCTACGGATGCTGTCCGTCAATGTAGCCTGAATGACCAATGCTGAAAAGCGAACAATGGTCCCCAGAACAACCAAAGCTATCTCTTCTCGCTGCAAATCTAACAACAATGGCTTCTGAATCAAAGAATTCAAAGAAGAACTCGACTTACGGCTCAAAGCATCTGCTACAACATTTGCCTTCCGTGGGTGATAACTAATCGTCACATCATAATCTTTGACAAGCTCTAACCACCGTCTTTGTCGCATATTGAGTTCTTTCTGAGAAAACAAATACTTCAAACTCTTGTGGTTCGTGAAAATTTCACACTTTTCGCCATATAAGTAATGTCTCCAGATTTTCAGGGCGAAAACCACAGCTGCCAGTTCCAGATCATGCGTAGGATAATTTTTCTCGTAGTCCTTCAACTGGCGAGAAGCATAAGCTATAACCTTTCCACGTTGCATCAGCACTGCATCGAGGCCCTTCTTCGACGCATCGGTATAAACAACAAAATCCTCTGAACCACTGGGCAATGCAAGTACCGGAGCTGACGTCAACTTATCTTTCAACTCTTGAAATCCACTTTGGCAATCATTGGACCACTCAAACTTCACAGTCTTCCTCGTCAGATTGGTTAACGGCAGGGCAATCTTGGAGAAATCTGAAATAAAACGACGATAATAACCCGCCAAACCAAGAAAACTGCGTACCTCTGATACAGTGGTAGGGATAGGCCATTTCTGTATCGCCTCGATTTTCACTGGATCAACCGCTATACCATCCTTCGAGACAACATGGCCTAAGAAAGAAATCTGCTCCAACCAGAACTCACATTTCTTCAACTTAGCATACAACCGCTTCTCTCTCAACAACTGAAGAACAACTCTGAGGTGCTCTGAATGAAGCTCTCTGGTCTTGGAATAAATCAATATGTCATCGATGAAAACAATGACAAAGCTATCCAAATACGGCTTGAACACTCGGTTCATCAGATCCATGAAGACTGAAGGAGCATTAGTCAGACCAAAAGACATCACAAGAAATTCATAATGACCGTACCTTGTCCGGAACGCCGTCTTAGGGACATCAGACTCCCTAACCCTCAACTGATAATAGCCAGATCGCAGATCAATCTTGCAACTGCGTCTTGGTCAAAAAGATCATCTATCCGTGGCAATGGATATTTATTCTTGATAGTCACTTTGTTGATCTCTCTGTAATCAATACACAGCCGCAAAGACCCATCTTTCTTCTTGACAAATAGAACCGGAGCTCCCCAAGGCGAAGAACTCGGCCGAATGAAACCTTTATCCAAAAGATCCTGCAACTGCGTCTTCAACTCTTTCATCTCTGTTGGGGCCATTCTATACGGAGCCTTAGAAATAGGAACCGTACCTGGAACTAGATCAATCACAAACTCCACATCTCTGTCCGGCGGCAAACCCGGCACATCATCCTCAAAAACATCAGGGAACTCTCTCACCACATCAATATCATCAATATTCAATTTCACAATTCTATCCACATCCACAATCAAAGCCAAAAACCCATCACAACCTCTAAACAACAACTTCTTAGCCTCAAGACATGAAATAAAAGGAAGGACCAGCGAAGTACCTGCACTGGCGAGCATACCTTCCCTATTGCCATCATCTGCAAATTTCACCGTCTTAGCAACGCAATCAATCACTGCACGATAGGTTGATAGCCAATCCATGCCAAGTATAATATCAAATGCAACCATCGGGATAACAATCAAATCAGCATAAACCACTCGCTCATCAATTTGAACAGAGCACGCATACACAATAGATGTCGGGCACAACACATCCCCCGAAGGCAATACAACATTAAACTGGAGGGGAAGAACAAAAGGAACTATACCCAAAGATCTCAAAAATAGTTCATACATAAAGGAATGAGTAGCACCTGTATCAATCAATGTCGTAGCTACTCTGCCTGAAATTAAAATAGTGCTAGAGATCACAGAAGAATCATGGTTTATACCTTCCTTTGTGGGGACCCGGGCTCTAACTCAATTCTTTTTGGGATTAATAGGATCTTTATTCAAAAATGTGGGTCAAAATTTTGCTTATTAACATTAATTCAAATGTATATAAAAAAGCACAAGATAGTTCTTCATTTTATTTCAATAAACATAATTACATGTCTTGTTCTAGTACATTCATACAAACTAGTGTTTAATCCCAACCATAATCAAAATATAGTACATGTCTAGTAAAAGAAACCACTAGTAATCTGCTGCGCCCGAAGTCACCACGCTATCTCGATTTCTCATCTCTGTCGTGACCCTGATCTTGCACCACCTGTTGTTATGCACACATAAAGACATAACAACAGCCGGAAACTCCGGTGAGAACAAATCCCAGTATAAAACATGTATACATGCTGATACGAAATCATAAATCATGCATGAAAGCAATAACAATGGCTCCATAGTCTATGAAACCGATCTATCTAAACATGCAACCCAAATCAAATCATGTCTTGACTCGAATCGACTCTACTCAAGGGATCTCGGTGTGAATAAGACGTCACTGTCTGTCACCTACCCTCCCAATCGGGGTAACTGTACGTCTTATTCTTAGACTTCGGTCAAGTCTGTATCGAATGTCTACAATCGGAGTGAATCTGATCCGAAGCGTCGATACCACCGAACATCTAGTTTGGCAAGTCCGCCAATGACTCTCCTATCTCAAAGGCTTGAATATAAATCTCTAAACAAGACATCATCATATCAAGAGATTTGAATATAAATCTATAAACAAATCAAATTCATATCACAAGATAAACAACAATTCTAGTATGTGATTTGGTTGGGAAACTCAAATTGAATCTCATTTGAGTTGTGTCTTCCCCAAACAAAACATGAATTATACCTTTCGTTGTACAATCTGTCGTAGTCAAAGTCTTGAAGACGAATCTGTCAATATCAAATCTGAAATGAAAATGTTGATACATATTCTATTAACCTCTAATCTCAATCAACACATATCCAATTCAATACTTGATCTCGGTATAATTTAACGGCATAACGACGTAATTTCCCGATACCGGTCAATCCAACTCTCAACATATATCAACAATTCATAAGTCTCAACTCATAATCCTCATTATAAGCATATGATAGTACTCGAACTCCGCATATTCTCAATCAAGATATGCTAAAATTCATAACAAATGCATACGGTACTATTTCTTCGATCCGGTTACGAATATACGACATCTATAATCTCAAGAATCTCTAATAGTAACCATATCATAATTTCTCCAACACATAAAATCTGAATCATGTTGGAATTGAACAATATTTACCTCTTCTTGTAGCCTTGGTTGAGAAGATCACAAATCTGAACTCTAATTAAAATTCTGATGAAGATATCTTATACAATCAATTTCCAAAAGAAATAGAGCATGAAGGAATTCTTGAAGCCTTTCTCTCTCGTTCCCTCTGCGGGAATTGAGGAAGAAATGAATGACAACCATATATATATCTTGCATGTTGAGGGGAAAGTGTCATATTTTTCAAGTAACACGCATGACCGCGGGTGCGGTAGTTCATGAACCGCGGTTGCGTTCAAGCTTCGGCGGTCCATCCATATTTGCATAAACGTCGACCGCGGGTGCGCTGCATATAAGACCGCGGGTGCGGTGACATCAACGCGGGTGCGGTTACGTTTGAACCGCGGGTCCGGAGTCATTTCTGTAATTACTTTCAGACTCTCTGTCCACCAACCGCGGGTGCACTCCTTCTTGGACCGCGGGTGCGGTGACCCTATTGTAAAAATGATTAACTTTTTGTCCATGCACCGCGGGTGCGGTGCTTCTCTAGGCGCGGGTGCGGTCCCTTTCTTCAAGCAACACTTCATCTTTTCATTTTATCCACATACAATCTAGGGCATTACATTTCTCCCCCTCTTAGATATTAGTTCGTCCTCGAACGTGAAATCAATTACTCAAAGTATATACGAACAGCTGTAAGGTCAAAAGCTGAATCAATACTCACATCATGAGAATAACTCGGGATATTTCTGTTTCATATCTGCTTTTGTCTCCCAAGTCGCTTCCTCGGTGCCATGACGACTCCACTGGACTTTCACTAGGGGAATAGTCTTCGTTCTGAGCTGTTTCTCTTTCCGATCAAGAATCTGTATCGGTTGTTCGACATAACTCAACGTCTGATCTAGCTCAGCTTCGTCAGGCTGAATGACATGAGAATAATCTGGCATGTATCTACGCAGCATCGATACATGAAAAACGTTATGTATCCCGGATAGAGAAGGAGGAAGAGCCAGTCGATATGCTCGATCGCCAATCTTTTCAAGAATCTCGTATGGACCGATGTATCTAAGAGACAGTTTCCCGCGTTTGCCAAATCTGACAACGCCTCTGAAAGGAGAAATCTTCAAAAATACTCTGTCTCCTTGTTCAAATACTAGCGGTCTACGTCTGATATTGGCATACTTGACCTGTCTATCCTGTGCCGTCTTCATTCTTTTCTGGATTATCTTCACTTTTTCTCAGTCATTTCCCGAATCATATCAGGTCCAAGTTCTGGTGCCTCAGAGATATCATCCCAGTACAACGGAGATCTGCACTTCTTGCCATACAATGCCTCAAACAGTGCCATCTCTATGCTCGTTTGATAGCTGTTGTTGTACGAGAATTCACATAATGGCAGTGAATCTTGCCAACTAGTGCCGAAATCTAGCACTACTGCTCTCAACATGTCCTCTAAAGTCTGGATAGTCCGCTCTGACTGTCCATCGGTCTGAGGATGATAAGCAGTACTCAGGTGTAATGTCGTACCTAAGGCCTGCTACAGACTGTGCCAAAAGTGTGAAGTGACTCGTGGATCACGATCTGATACGATAGACTTCGGCACACCATGTAATCTAACTACCTCTCCTATATAAATCTCAGCCATCTGATCACGTCTGTACGTCATTCTATACGGAATAAAACACGCTGATTTGGTCAATCTGTCAATAATGACCCAAATCGCGTCACAGCCCCGGGATGATCGAGGTAACTTGGTCACGAAATCCATGGAAATGTGATCCCATTTCCATTCAGGAATAGATAAACTCTGAAGTAAACCTCCGGGCTTTTTTCTCTCAGCCTTCACCTGTTGGCAATTTAAACACTTAGACACAAATTCGGCAATGTCTGACTTCATCTGTTTCCACCAGAACTGTGTCTTTAGATCGTTATACATCTTTCTGCCACCAGGGTCAATGCTGAACCGACTACAGTGCGCTGCTGACAATATCTGTTGTTTCAACTCTGAAACATCTGGCACTACAATATGGTTATTCACATACAGGACAAAATCACGTACCTGATATTCAGACTGATGTCCTGATCTGACCATCTGAATTGACTGCTGTATATTCTGATCTGTTCTTTGGGCTTCTTTGATTTTCATCATCAAATCTGGCTCAACTTGAATCGTGGCAAGCCTTAATGGTCTACTATCTGTGTCAAATGCTAAACCAGCCAAACAACAATCTTCAACTAAATTCGAAACACCTATCGTCGATAAGGATATGGCACAAACCTTTCGACTCAAGGCATCTGCTGCTGCATTTGACTTCCCTGGATAGTACTTGATCTCGCAATCAAAATCTTTCAGTAGATCAAGCCATCTACGCCGCCTCATGTTCAACTCTGACTGAGAAAACAAATACTTCAGGCTTTTATTGTCAGAATAAATCTCAAATTTCTCACCATAAAGATAGTGACGCCAGATCTTCAAGGCAAAAACAATAGCCGCCAATTCAAGATCAGGAATGGGGTATCGAATCTCGTGTGGCTTCAGCTGTCTAGAGGCATATGCGATCACATGACCTCGCTGCATAAGAACACACCCCAGCCCTCTGTGAGATGCATCACAATATACAACGAAATCGCCAGTACCAGAAGGAATCATCAAGACAGGTGCACTGGTCAGCTTCTTCTTCAACTCTAGGAAACTAAATTCACAATCCGCAGACCACACAAACGACGCAATTTTCTGTGTCAACTGGGTAATCGGCTTCGCAATACTGGAGAAATCTTTGATAAATCGTCTATAGTACCCTGCTAGACCCATGAAACTGCGTATCTCTGGCACAGAAGTCGGTCTCGGCCAACTGATCACAGCTTCCACTTTACTCGGATCTACAGAAATATCGTCTCCAGATATGATATGACCCAAGAAGACAACCTGTCTCAGCCAAAACTCACACTTTGACAGTTTCGCATATAATCTTTCATTTCTTAGTGTTTGCAACACAATTCTCAAAGGATTGGCATGCTCATTCAAATTCTTTGAATACACTAAAATATCATCAATAAACACAATCACAAATTCATCTAAATACCTCTGAAAGACACGGTTCATTAGTCCCATAAACACCGCTGGAGCATTCGTTAACCCAAAAGGGCATGACAATAAATTCGTAATGTCCATACCTGGTTCGGAATGCTGTCTTTGGTATATCAATATCTCGTACTCGCAGTTGGTGATATCCAGATCTCAGATCGATCTTGGAATAGATAGATGATCCCTGCAACTGATCAAATAAGTCGTCGATACGAGGCAAAGGATATTTGTTCTTTATCGTTGCCTTGTTCAGCTGCCTGTAATCTAAACACAATCTCATAGAACCGTCTTTCTTGCGCACAAATAGCACTGGTTCACCCCAAGGAGATACACTGGGTCTGATATATCCCTTGGCTAGAAGATCTTCTAGGTGTGCTTTCAATTCCTTCAACTCTATAGGCGCCATCCTATACGGAGCTCGAGATATAGGAGCGGTACCTGGAATAAGATCAATACTAAAATCTATCTCTCGGGCTGGAGGTAACCCTGGAATCTCTTCAGGAAATACATCTGCAAACTCCCGTACTACTGGCAAATCTGCCAATGCCGGGCTCGATTTCAGTAAATCTACTGAATAAATAAGGAACCCTTCTGCTCCTTGCTGCAACAATCTACTCATAGCCAGAGCAGATTCTAAGGGAATCCGAGATCTGGAACCCTTACCATAGAATTTCCATTCTTCTGTCATTTCGGGTCTGAATCTGACAATCTTGTGAAAACAGTCGACGGTGGCTCTGTACTTAGTCAACATGTCAATCCCGACAATACAGTCAAAATCAGATAAACCAAGTACCACACATTCTAAATCGATCTCATGCCCTTCAAACTGTAGTACACAATGTCTAACTGAAGTAACAGATATCAGACCACTTCCCAACGGAGAAGAAATAGACACTACGGTAGACAATGACTCTACAGGCAATGCATGTGTCAATGCAAAACGTTCTGATATGAATGTATGTGATGTACCTGTATCTATCAATACATATGCAGGATAACCGCAAAGAAAACAGTTACCTGCAATCACCTCGTCTGGTGCATCTTGGGCTTGCTCCTCGGTCAGTGCAAACACCCGAGCTTGTTGTCTGGGAGGTTGGCTCACTGTCTGGCCACCTCTGGCTCTAGGTTGAGACTGTGTAGGCGTGGGCTGGAAGGAATGGACAGACGAAGCTTGCCTCTCAGGCTGAGTCACTGATGCTGATGACCCTGCACTCTGAAATCTCTGTGCACCTCTCTGGGGACAGACCCTGGCGAAATGTCCCTGTTGCTTACATATGTTACATCTGCCCATCACTCCCTGACACTGCTCTGTGGCATGTCGGCCTCCGCAAGTAGTACAATATACCCCTGTCACATCTGTACTATGGCCAGGACCTCTCTGTCTTGACCCACTGGAGCTCGACGATTTGCTCCCTGACTTCTTAAACTGTCTGCCCTTAGCTTTCAAAATATCTTTCTTCCCACTACTACTGATTCCACTATTTAATCGAGGAGGAGGTGGTGGAAACTGTGTGGCGAACGATGGCGGTCTTTGACCCTGAACACTATAGGAAGCTCCTCGCTGCCTAATCAAGCCAGCCTCTGCTCCCTTCGCTCGATTCAGCGCCTCAGAAAAAGTGTTGGGTCGCCCCGTGTTCACTAAAGTGAAGATATCCGGATTCAAACCATTTATGAACTGATCGGCCACTGCCTCATCATTCCCTGCTACGTGAGGTGCAAATCGAAGTAAGGACGAGAATTTGGCAATATACTCCTCTATGTTCCACTGGCCCTGTCTCAAGTTGGCGAATTCGGCCCCTTTGTCTTTTCGATACGATACTGGAAAGAAACGTTGATAAACTTCATCTTTAAAGAATTTCCAAGTAATATCAATACCTCGATGTTCTAAGGCTCGTTTCGCCGTTAGCCACCAACTCTTGGCCACTTCTTGCAATTGATGCCCAACAAGCTTCACTCTACGTTCATCTGTATAGGCAAGTGATTCAAATAACATCTCTATATCATCCAACCAGCTTTCGCAATCCACTGCATTTTCTGTGCCCTTCAAGGTAGGTGGATGGAATGATTGAAATCTCTTCAACAAAGTCTCCATCGGTGTCGCAGTAACGTCCATCTGAGTACCTGACGTACTACCCTGTTCTGGCACTTGACCTGCAGCTGGTTGTGGTATTCTTCTAGGCGGCATATCTGATTACCAAACAGATTATAATACAATCTGTTTCAGCCCTCCTCTGATCATATACCTCTGATCCAGAATCGGTTCTGATTCAGTCTTTACAAGTATATGCTGTAAATCAACTCATATACAATACAACATATAATAGAGAAAGCATTAAATCATGCTAGCACATCAAAAGCAAGGAAGAAGACTCGATCTACCCCGCTCATTCTATTCTATCTCAGTTTACAGAACCTACTGCTCTGATACCACCTGTTGTGGGGACCCGGGCTCTAACTCAATTCTTTTCGGGATTAATAGGATCTTTATTCAAAAATGTGGGTCAAAGTTTTGCTTATTAACATTAATTCAAAATGTATATAAACAAGCACAAGATAGTTCTTCATTTTATTTCAATAAACATAATTACATGTCTTGTTCTAGTACATTCATACAAACTAGTGTTCAATCCCAACCATAATCAAAATATAGTACATGTCTAGTAAAAGAAACCACTAGTAATCTGCTGCGCCCGAAGTCACCACGCTATCTCGATTTCTCATCTCTGTCGTGACCCTGATCCTGCACCACCTGTTGTTATGCACACATACAGACATAACAACAGTCGGAAACTCCGGTGAGAACAAATCCCAGTATAAAACATGTATACATGCTGATACGAAATCATAAATCATGCATGAAAGCAATAACAATGGCTCCATAGTCTATGAAACCGATCTATCTAAACATGCAACCCAAATCAAATCATGTCTTGACTCGAATCGACTCTACTCTAGGGATCTCGGTGTGAATAAGACGTCACTGTCTGTCACCTACCCTCCCAATCGGGGTAACTGTACGTCTTATTCCTAGACTTCGGTCAAGTCTGTATCGAATGTCTACAATCGGAGTGAATCTGATCCGAAGCGTCGATACCACCGAACATCTAGTTTGGCAAGTCCGCCAATGACTCTCCTATCTCAAAGGCTTGAATATAAATCTCTAAACAAGACATCATCATATCAAGAGATTTGAATATAAATCTATAAACAAATCAAATTCATATCACAAGATAAACAACAATTCTAGTATGTGATTTGGTTGGGAAACTCAAATTGAATCTCATTTGAGTTGTGTCTTCCCCAAACAAAACATGAATTATACCTTTCGTTGTACAATCTGTCGTAGTCAAAGTCTTGAAGACGAATCTGTCAATATCAAATCTGAAATGGAAATGTTGATACATATTCTATTAACCTCTAATCTCAATCAACACATATCCAATTCAATACTTGATCTCGGTATAATTTAACGGCATAACGACGTAATTTCCCGATACCGATCAATCCAACTCTCAACATATATCAACAATTCATAAGTCTCAACTCATAATCCTCATTATAAGCATATGATAGTACTCGAACTCCGCATATTCTCAATCAAGATATGCTAAAATTCATAACAAATGCATACGGTACTATTTCTCGATCCGGTTACGAATATACGACATCTATAATCTCAAGAATCTCTAATAGTAACCATATCATAATTTCTCCAACACATAAAATCTGAATCATGTTGGAATTGAACAATATTTACCTCTTCTTGTAGCCTTGGTTGAGAGATCACAAATCTGAACTCTAATTAAAATTCTGATGAAATATCTTATACAATCAATTTCCAAAAGAAATAGAGCATGAAGGAATTCTTGAAGCCTTTCTTTCTCGTTCCCTCTGCGGGAATTGAGGAAGAAATGAATGACAACCATATATATATCTTGCATGTTGAGGGGCAAGTGTCATATTTTTCAAGTAACACGCATGACCGTGGGTGCGGTAGTCATGAACCGCGGGTGCGTTCAAGCTTCGGCGGTCCCATCCATATTTGCATAAACGTCGACCGCAGGGTGTCAGACTACATAAAGACCGGCGGGTGCGGTGGACATCAACGCGGGTGCTGTTACGGTGAACCCCGCCCGGGTGCGGTGTAATTTCTGTAATTACTTTCCAACTCTCTGTCCACCAACCGCGGGTGCACTCCTTCTTGGACCGCGGGTGTGAAGG